>NC_059220.1:15290520-15393020 GCF_020615455.1 Coregonus clupeaformis | reverse complement strand
TCGTCCTCGTCTCTGGGAGCCTGAAAGCCTTCCATCACCGAGCAAGCGTTCTCCCTACTAATCATCTCTGTTGGTAATAACTCCAGCCCAACATCTGCTTTCCTCCATAACACTTCACTAATTTTTCCCTCATTTCACCGCGCATCATTCCCTCCCAACACAATCTACATGTATTAGATCGTAATGACTTAGCGGTTAAAAGCAAATAGATGCCAAGGGACAACCCCCCCTCACCACCTTCTCACCACCACGACTACGCCACACACACCCAGACCGGCTCTGCCACCCAACTATGCCTACACAAGATGAATTGGGCACGGTGAGAGGAAAAGAGGGTCCTATCAATCACATTAAATGCTTGGGCGTCTGTTATCAGAAAGTGTGGTTGACACCCCATCCAGTCCCCTAGGGAGAGCAGGAGGAGAGGAAAAAATGAGAAGAGGGGGAGAGGAGAGGAGAGGAGAGGAGAGATGATGTGTGTGATGGTTAAGAGTAGAGGGGGTTACTAACAGTGTGGAGGGGGTTACTAACAAGCAAAGGTTTTAACTGAGCTCTCATTAAAGAAGGTCCTGTGGCCCGCTCCATGTGGCATCAGCTGTTTGTGTGTGCCAGTGGAGGCTCCTCAGAGGAGGAAGGGTAGGACCAGAACATTTCAGAAAAATAAAAATAGTGAAACATTAAAAAACAAATCCTTTGTAGATAAAACTATACTAAATATATTCACGTCACCAAATAACTGATTAAAACACAATGAAGGTCTACAGTAGCCTCAATAGCATCCTTTCGGTTAGCAACATGGTGTAGCTGGACGACAGCTATTTTCTGTTCTCCTCTGCGTACATTGACTTCAATACAAAACCTAGGAGGCTCATGGTTCTCACCCCCTTCCATAGACTTACACAGTAAATATGACGACTTCCGGAGGATGTCCTCCAACCTATCAGAGCTCTTGCAGTGTGAACTGACATGTTGTCCATCCAATCAAAGGATCATAGATTGAATCTAGTACTGAAAGCAAAAGCTACAGCTAGCTAGCACTGCAGTGCATAAAGTGTGGTGAGTAGTTGACTCAAATAGAGAGAAAGACAATAGTTAAACAGTTTTTAACAAATCAATTTCTTAAAATTAAGTCAAAACAGAGAGAAAAAGAGAGAGAGAGATAGCAATATATTTAGTTTGTTCTTAGTTTACCTTTCACATAATTAGCTAGCTAATGAAGCTAATTTAGCCTACTCAACAACCTAACTCAAATAGAGAGGAATGCTATTTATGTTGGCTGGCTAAGGCTATCCAACACTGAAACTCTACTAAGTAAAGGTAAGCTTTCGGTTTTATAAATGTATTGCCACCGGGGCCCGCCGGTGTACATGCTAAACTGCTTGCTATACCCTGTACTGCGTGATTGTACACATAGGTTGGATTGTGGGTTTACGAACAACTTAGCTCTAGTTTGTTGACTGTAAAGTTGTTATGGTGACATCGATGTAGGCTGTGTAGAGGTTAGTGGTTATGATATGAAGGTTTGGCTTCGAGGGGATTTTGCACCTGGTCACATACAGCTGTTGTGTTGTGCACTGAAGTCCACAAGCGAAGGGAAAAGGTGAGAGGAGGAGAGCGAGTAGATGCGAGAAGGAATTATAAACCAGTAAAGTGATGATGCTGTACGTGGCTGCTATGAAAGTGAACTGTGTGTGTGGGTGATCAGGGGTGTATTCATTCCGTCGATTCTGTTGCAAACCGTTTCTTGAAAGGAAGCAAAAAACAGAACGAAATGGGGAGAGACCTACCTGAGTTTGTCCAATAGAATCTCTTGTTTTAGTTTGGACTAATGATTACACCCCAGATCAGCTAAATTCAGGCAAGAGTGTGCAAGGTGGTATTGAATGTGTCACTGTCCGTCACCTTGATTACACCAATTTGTCTTTTGACCTGTGCATCTACGTTATAAACTTTCATTTGTAGGCTAGGTTGTAACAACCTCATGATGGATATAGGAGAAATTATAGTGTCATGTAATAGCCTAAACTTATCTACACTGAACAAAAACATAAAGGCAACATGCAACAATTTCAAAGATTTTATTGAGTTACAGTTCATATAAGGAAGTTAGTCAATTGAAATACATTAATTAGGCCCTAATCTATGGATTTCACATGACTGAGAATACATATATGCATCTGTTGGTCACAGATACCTTTAAATAAAGTAAGGTTGTGGATCAGAAAACCAGTCTGTATCTGGCATGACCACCATTTGCCTCATTTTTTATTTATTTTTTATTTAACCTTTATTTAACTTGGCAAGTCAGTTAAGAACAAATTCTTATTTACAATGACGGCCTACCAAAAGGCAAAAGTCCTCCTGCGGGGCTGGGATTAAAAATATATATATATAAATATAGGACCAAACACACCAAACACACATCACAACAAGAGAGACAACACTACATAAAGAGAGACCTAAGACAACAACCTAGCATGTATGCAGGCCATGGAAGAACTGGGACATTTCCGCTACCTGCTGATTTCATTGATCATTTTCATATTTCTGATATGCCTAGTTTGGGCGGGTTAATTATATACCTCAGTGGTGGGTACTAAAGATACAGTTGCTTGCGAAAGAATTCACCTCCCTTGGCATTTTCCCTATTTTGTTGCATTACAACCTGTAATTTAAATGGATTTTTATTTGGATTTCTGTAATGGACATACACAAATTAGTCAAAATTGGTGAAGTGAAATAAAGAAAAATTATACAAAAAAAAGTAACGGAAAAGTGGTGCGTGCATATGTATTCACCACCTTTGTTATGAAGCCCCTAAATAAGATCTGGTGCAACCAATCACTTTCAGAAATAACATAATTAGTTAAATAAAGTCCACCTGTGTGCAATCTAAGTGTCACATGAGCTCAGTATATATACACCTGTTCTGAATGGCCCCAGAGTCTGCAACACCGCTAAGCAAGGGGCATCACCAAGCAAGCAGCACCATGAAGACCAAGGAGCTCTCCAAACAGGTCAGGGACAAAGTTGTGGAGAAGTACATATCAGGGTTGGGTTATAAAAGAAACTTTGAATATCCCACGGAGCACCATTAAATCCATTATTAACAAATGGAAAGAATATGTTAATAATTATGGCACTACAACAAACCTGCCAAGAGAGGGCCGCCCACCAAACTCACGGACCAGGCAAGTAGGCCATTAATCAGAGAGGCAACAAAGACACCAAAGATAACCCTGAAGGAGCTGCAAAGCTCCACAGCGGAGATTGGAGGATCTGTCCATAGGACCACTTTAAGCTGGACTCTCCACAGAGCTGGGCTTCACGGAAGAGTGGCCAGAAAAAAGCCATTGCTTAAAGAAAAAAATAAGCAAACACGTTTGGTGTTCGCCAAAAGCCATGTGGGAGACTCCCCAAACAGATGGAAGAAGGTACTCTGGTCAGATGAGACTAAAATTGAGCTTTTTGGCCATCAAGGAAAATGATATGTCTGGCGCAAACCCAACACCTCTCATCACCTCTCATCACCACGAGAACACCATCCCCACAGTGACGCATGGTGGTGGCAGCATCATGCTGTGGGGATGTTTTACATCGGCAGGGAATACGAAACTGGTCAGAATTGAAGGAATGATGGATGGCGCTAAATACAGGGAAAGTATTGAGTGAAACCTGTTTCAGTCTTCCAGAGATTTTAGACTGGGACAGAGGTTGACCTTCCAGCAGGACAATGACCCAAAGCATACTGCTAAAGCAACACTCGAGTGGTTTAAGGGGAAACATTTAAATGTCTTGGAATGGCCTAGTCAAAGCCCAGACCTCAATCCAATTGAGAATCTGTGGTATGACTTAAAGATTTCTGTACACCAGCGGAACCCATCCAACTTGAAGGAGCTGGAGCAGTTTTGCCTTGAAGAAATCCCAGTGGCTAGATGTGCCAAGCTTATAGAGACATACCCCAAGAGACTTGCAGCTGTAATTGCTGCAAAAGGTGGCTCTACAAAGTATTGACTTTGGGGGGGTGAATAGTTATGCACGCTGAAGTTTTCTGTTTTTTTTGTGTTATTTCTTGTTTGTTTTACAAAAAAAAATATTTTGCATCTTCAAAGTGGTTGGCATGTTGTTTAAATCAAATGATACAAATCTCCAAAAAATCTATTTCAATTCCAAGTTGTAAGGCAACAAATTAGGAAAAATGCCAAGGGGGGGTGAATACTTTCGCAAGCCACTGTAGCTGTATCATCGCACTGCATTCGGTACTGATGGGATGAAGATGTAACATATTCTGGTGAATTAATTATGATTTTTTCAGGAAGAAAAAAGCTACAGACAGATCATGCTTTCTAGGTAGGCCATATGATCCTGCTTACTCTGGACTCCAGAAAAGTTACAGTGGGGAAAAAAAGTATTTAGTCAGCCACCAATTGTGCAAGTTCTCCCACTTAAAAAGATGAGAGAGGCCTGTAATTTTCATCATAGGTACACGTCAACTATGACAGACAAATTGAGATTTTCTTTCTCCAGAAAATCACATTGTAGGATTTTTTATGAATTTAATTGCAAATTATGGTGGAAAATAAGTATTTGGTCACCTACAAACAAGCAAGATTTCTGGCTCTCACAGACCTGTAACTTCTTCTTTAAGTGGCTCCTCTGTCCTCCACTCGTTACCTGTATTAATGGCACCTGTTTGAACTTGTTATCAGTATAAAAGACACCTGTCCACAACCTCAAACAGTCACACTCCAAACTCCACTATGGCCAAGACCAAAGAGCTGTCAAAGGACACCAGAAACAAAATTGTAGACCTGCACCAGGCTGGGAAGACTGAATCTGCAATAGGTAAGCAGCTTGGTTTGAAGAAATCAACTGTGGGAGCAATTATTAGGAAATGGAAGACATACAAGACCACTGATAATCTCCCTCGATCTGGGGCTCCACGCAAGATCTCACCCCGTGGGGTCAAAATGATCACAAGAACGGTGAGCAAAAATCCCAGAACCACACGGGGGGACCTAGTGAATGACCTGCAGAGAGCTGGGACCAAAGTAACAAAGCCTACCATCAGTAACACACTACGCCGCCAGGGACTCAAATCCTGCAGTGCCAGATGTGTCCCCCTGCTTAAGCCAGTACATGTCCAGGCCCGTCTGAAGTTTGCTAGAGTGCATTTGGATGATCCAGAAGAGGATTGGGAGAATGTCATATGGTCAGATGAAACCAAAATATAACTTTTTGGTAAAAACTCAACTCGTCGTGTTTGGAGGACAAAGAATGCTGAGTTGCATCCAAAGAACACCATACCTACTGTGAAGCATGGGGGTGGAAACATCATGCTTTGGGGCTGTTTTTCTGCAAAGGGACCAGGACGACTGATCCGTGTAAAGGAAAGAATGAATGGGGCCATGTATTGTGAGATTTTGAGTGAAAACCTCCTTCCATCAGCAAGGGCATTGAAGATGAAACGTGGCTGGGTCTTTCAGCATGACAATGATCCCAAACACACCGCCCGGGCAACGAAGGAGTGGCTTCGTAAGAAGCATTTCAAGGTCCTGGAGTGGCCTAGCCAGTCTCCAGATCTCAACCCCATAGAAAATCTTTGGCGGGAGTTGAAAGTCCGTGTTGCCCAGCGACAGCCCCAAAACATCACTGCTCTAGAGGAGATCTGCATGGAGGAATGGGCCAAAATGCCAGCAACAGTGTGTGAAAACCTTGTGAAGACTTACAGAAAACGTTTGACCTGTATCATTGCCAACAAAGGGTATATAACAAAGTATTGAGAAACTTTTGTTATTGACCAAATACTTATTTTCCACCATAATTTGCAAATATATTCATAAAAAATCCTGCAATGTGATTTTCTGGATTTTTTTTTCTAATTTTGTCTGTCATAGTTGACGTGTACCTATGATGAAAATTACAGGCCTCTCTCATGTTTTTAAGTGGGAGAACTTGCACAATTGGTGGCTGACTAAATACTTTTTTTCCCCACTGTACATGATATCCATTTACATTTACATTTACATTCACATCATTTAGCAGATGCTCTTATCCAGAGCGACTTACAAATTAATAATGCTAACAATAGTCCATTAGCCCCTGCTTAAAACGTATCTTTGGTCTGAGAAGTCACCCTGAACATGTGGCGATGTCACGCCCTGGCTCTGGGGACTCTTAAATGTTGAGCCAGGGTGTGGATTTTCATTGTTTAGTTTTATATGTTTTTGTTCTAGATCGTGTTGATCTATGTTGGCCAGGGTGGTTCCCAATCAGAGACAGCTGTAGCTCGTTGTCTCTGATTGGGGCCCATACTTAGGCAGCCTGTTGGCACCAGTTAGTTTGTGGGATCTTGATCCGTAAAGGTTTGGTGTGTGTAACCTCAGGACTTCACGTATCGTTTTGTTTTGTTGTTTTGTTCGTGTGTTGTGTATCAATAAAGATGTACGCTTATCACGCTGCGCCTTGGTTCCACGAGCCATCAGTCAACGTGCGTGACAGGCGAAGGGTACAGCTGTCTGCCTCTGAATTAGCTGGTCAGCAGTTAACTATGTAGAGACTGTGCTTCACTCATACGGATACAAAATAACAAAACTAATAAGATAGCACAGATTATATTTGCACAGGTTGTTTTGGTTTTTTAAGTTTGCGTAAGAAACCAATAAATAACAGTTTATAAAAAGAGAGGAGAGGCCTCTATGTTTTAGGACACCAGTGCAATGTAATATCTTGGGGACAAACAAAATCTGTAAAGCATACATAAAGTACAAGTTCTACAAGGTGAAGTTGAACACGCCATGTAGACAGCGTTGCGGAGGAGTATAGACTGGGCGCACTATGCCTAGTATCCCTAGTTGATATGGACTGTTAACATGAATGACTTTAAGTTCAAAATGCAGGTGTAAAACACAGTTTATTTCTGTACCTTTTGTTCTGAAAATGCATCACCGTTTATGGCTGTAATGACAGGCTACATTTGTGTAGTGATTGTGTTCGCGTGAGCATGTGTGTGTGCATAGATTGCAAGCTTTGAAACACTCCTTTACGGAATTCAAAATTACAATGCTTGTCTTTCATAATTTGGTCAGATATACTTCGATGTTAAGTGTCAGCAATTGTTGCTGGCATGTCATGTCTAAGTTTGCTGATCTTGCCAATTAAAAAAGTATTAAAGTAGTTGGCAATATCAGGTGGTTTTGTGATGAATGAGCCATCTGATTCAATTAATGATGGAGCTGAGTTTGCCTTTTTTCCCAAAATATCATTTAAGGTGCTCCAAAGCTTTTTACTATCATTCTTTATGTCATTTATCCTTGTTTCATAGTGTTGTTTCTTCTTCTTTTTATTCAGTTTAGTCACGATTTCTCAATTTGCAATATGTTTGCCAATCGGTTTTGCAGCCAGACTTATTTGCCATTCCTTTTGCCTCATCCCTCTCAACCATACAATTGTTCAATTCCTCATCAATCCACAGGGATTTAACCATTTTTACAGTCATTTTCTTAATGGGTGCATGCTTATTAGTAACTGGAATAAGCAATTTCATAAATGTGTCAAGTGCAGTGTCTGTTTGCTCCTCATTTCACACCATTGACCAACATATATTATTTACATCAACAACATAGTAATCACAAAACTTATTGTATGACCTCTTATACACAATATTAGGCTCAGCCTTTGGAACTTTGGTTTCCCTAGATATGGCTACTATATTGTGATCACTACATCCAATGGATTTGGATACTGCTTTCAAACAAATCTCTGCAGCATTAGTAAAGATATGATCAATACATGTTGATGATTTAATTCCTGTACTGTTTGTAACCACCCTGGTAGGTTGACTGATAACCTGAACCAGGTTGCAGGCACTGGTTACAGTTTGAAGCTTTCTCTTGAGTGGGCAGCCTGATGAAGCCAGTCAATATTTAAATCACCCAGAAAGTATACCTTCTGTAGCGAACAGATTGCTGATTTGCTGTAGGCCTACAGCTGTAGGACTGGGTGCAGCGCAAACATAATATGCCATTGCCTACAAAAATCTAATTGTAGGGAGAGAGTATTGCCATAAATAAATATTGTTTGGTGATCAAGAATATGAACTGTTTACTTTGAACTTGAGGCTATTCGAAGTTCAGTAGCCGAAGTCTAAGCTCCTTCATCGGTGATTGGTCAACAGTACTACTCCTAGTAGGAGTGGGAACTATGGACGGGATTCTTCAATGAAGTGTTTGTTGTCATTCAATGAAAGATGACTAGTTTTCATGCAAAAACATTTATTTGAGAAATAATGCACCAAACATCTTAATTAGATGTAAAATTGCACTACTAAGACTTCCATCCTAGTCAAAAACGTAAAAATGTATTACAGATTTCTTGATTTATTTTAGATTAATTCAGACTATTTTGAGGAAGCTATGTTGTTGCTACAGCATCTCAAGAGCGACAAACAGTAATATTGGTGAAGGTCTTTTAAGGGAAGGTCTTTTAAGGGAGTATGCGAGGCACAGACGTTCGCTTCGCCTAGCCGAGTTCTGCTAGGAGCAAACCGAACCTAGTGCTGTATGTGGGCGCCTTTATAGGGACGTGGTCCCGCCTCAGGTCTGTGCGTGTTGTGCAAGTTGTGCGTGTTGGATACTTCATACACGCATAGTTCCAATTTCTATTTGGACAGATACAGTGTGGGGCAGCAGGTAGCCTGGCGGTTAAGACCACTGGGCACTTAACCCTAATTGCTCCTGTAAGTCGCTCTAGAAAAGAGCGTCTGCTAAAAAATACTAAAATATAAAAATACAAAAAATTGTCACGTGATACATGTTTGATATAAAGCTACTGCCCTGTTTGAACCAAGAGCTTGGCCTCTACATTACACAGTACATTACACAGTACATTCAGGACGATGAGCTTGGCCTCTACATTACACAGTACATTCAGGACGATGAGCTTGGCCTCTACATTACACAGTACATTCAGGACGATGAGCTTGGCCTCTACATTACACAGTACATTCAGGACGATGAGCTTGGCCTCTACATTACACAGTACATTCAGGACGATGAAAGAAACATTTTCACCTGCTAACTCGATTTCTTTTTATGATCTCATTTCAAGATGCGTAAGTATACCAATACTGTGCCCTAATGGTTCTCCCTGCTGTGCTAAATACAGTTAGAAATGAACAGTGTTTCTAAACAGCCATTAAAAATAGCACTGAAATAATCACTCTGCTGGATAGAGGCACTGATAGTGTTGAGGGAAATTATTGTAACGTCATTTTCCTCTTCTCTAAATCACTCTAATGAGAAAAATCATTGCTATAGGAAACGAGAGAAAGAGAGAGAAAGATAGAGAGAGAGAGAGTATTTTTCCAATACTTTTAATCCCTAGTAGTAAACTACATCATGCAAATATGGTCACCTACTGCTAGAATAGGTGTTTCTATGAATGTGTACGTACATCTAGAACCTAAAAGGGTTCTTCGGCTGTCCCCATGGGAGAACCCTTTGAAGAACCCTTTTTGGTTCCAGGTAGAACCCTTTTGGGTTCCACAGAGGGTTCTACATGGAACCCAAAAGGGTTCTACCTGGAACCATAAAGGGTTCTCCTATGGGGACAGCCGAAGAACCCTTTTGGAACCCTTTTTTCTAAGTGTAGCTCATATTTCAGTTTAGACCCTGCCGATCACTCTTCTTCAAAACGGCAGATCATGTTGTTGTTGTTGATTGTAGCGTTTTATTTTCCAAGGCAATACAAACATTTCTGAGCTAGGGAAGAAAGAGGGGAGAGAAACACACACACACACACACACACACACAAACACAAACACACACACACACACACACACACACACACACACACACACACACACACACACACACACACACACACACACACACACACACACACACACACACACACACACACACAGTATTCTACAGCTAACCTTGTGGGGACACACAATTCAGTCCCATTCAAAATCCTATTTTCCCTAACCCCAAAACCCTAAACCTACAGTGTGGGAAAAAAGTATTTGATCCCCTGCTGATTTTGTACGTTTGCCCACTGACAAAGAAATGATCAGTCTATAATTTTAATGGTAGGTTTATTTGAACAGTGAGAGACAGAATAACAACAAAAAAATCCAGAAAAAAGCATGTAAAAAATGTTATGAATTGATTTGCATTTTAATGAGGGAAATAAGTATTTGACCCATCTGCAATACATGACTTAGTACTTGGTGGAAAAACACTTGTTGGCAATAACAGAGGTCAGACGTTTCTTGTAGTTGGCCACAAGGTTTGCACACATCTCAGGAGGGATTTTCTCCCACTCCTCACAGATCTTTTCCAAGTCATTAAGGTTTCGAGGCTGACGTTTGGCAACTCGAATCTTCAGCTCCCTCCACAGATTTTTATGGAATTAAGGTCTGGAGACTGGCTAGGCCACTCCAGGACCTTAATGTGCTTCTTCTTGAGCCACTCCTTTGTTGCCTTGGCTGTGTGTTTTGGGTCATTGTCATGCTGGAATACCCATCCACGACCCATTTTCAATGCCCTGGCTGAGGGAAGGAGGTTCTCACCCAAGATTTGACGGTACATGACCCCGTCCATCGTCCCTTTGATGCGGTGAAGTTGTCCTGTCCCCTTAGCAGAAAAACACCCCCAAAGCATAATGTTTCCACCTCCATGTTTGACGGTGGGGATGGTGTTCTTGGGGTCATAGGCAGCATTCCTCCTCCTCCAAATACGGCGAGTTGAGTTGATGCCAAAGAGCTCCATTTTGGTCTCATCTGACCACAACACTTTCACACTTTCACCCAGTTCTCCTCTGAATCATTCAGATGTTCATTGGCAAACTTCAGACGGTCATGTATATGTGCTTTCTTGAGCAGGAGGACCTTGCGGGCGCTGCGGGATTTCAGTCCTTCACGGCGTAGTGTGTTACCAATTGTTTTCTTGGTGACTATGGTCCCAGCTGCCTTGAGATCATTGACAAGATCCTCCCGTGTAGTTCTGGGCTGATTCCTCACCGTTCTCATGATCATTGCAACTCCACGAGGTGAGATCTTGCATGGAGCCCCAGGCCGAGGGAGATTGACAGTCCTTTTGTGTTTCTTCCATTTGCGAATAATCGCACCAACTGTTGTCACCTTCTCACCAAGCTGCTTGGCGATGGTCTTGTAGCCCATTCCAGCCTTGTGTAGGTCTACAATCTTGTCCCTGACATCCTTGGAGAGCTCTTTGGTATTGGGCATGGTGGAGAGTTTGGAATCTGATTGATTGATTGCTTCTGTGGACAGGTGTCTTTTATACAGGTAACAAGCTGAGATTAGGAGCACTCCCTTTAAGAGTGTGCTCCTAATCTCAGCTCATTACCTGTATAAAAGACACCTGGGAGCCAGAAATCTTTCTGATTAAGAGGGGGTCAAATACTTATTTCCCTCATTAAAATGCAAATCAATTTATAACATTTTTGACATGCGTTTTTCTGGATTTTGTTGTTGTTATTCTGTCTCTCACTGTTCAAATAAGCCTACCATTAAAATTATAGACTGATCATTTCTTTGTCAGTGGGCAAACGTACAAAATCAGCAGGGGATCAAATACTTTTTTCCCTCACTGTAACTCTAACCCTAACCTGTACTCTTACCCTTACCCTAACCCTAACCCTAACCTTAACCTTAACCCTAACCCTAACCTTAACCCAAAAACCTAACCTTAACCCTAACCCTAAACCTAACCCTAAAACTAACCCTAGCTCTTAACCCTTAACGTAATTCTAACCCTAACGCTAATTCTAACCTTAACCCCCTTGATATAGAATTTGTGGGCACTACTGGGGACTAACAAAATGTCCCCAGTGGTCCCCACAAGAATAGTTAAACTTGTCCACACACACACACACACACACACACAGTCAGTGGGATCAACATATAAATAATTCAGTAAGCTATGACAGCAGATGTTGGGATGTAGCTGGTGACTCTGTGGTGGTCTACCCGCTTCAACTTTTGATCAGGAATTCAAAAACAGGCCCTCTGTGACAGCCAGACGGCTGTATGAGGGAGTCAGAGTCTGGTCCTAAATTGCACCCTATTCCCTTTATAGTGCACTACTTTTGGCCAGGGCCCATGTATCCCCTGTAGGTCTCTGGTCAAAAGACGTGCACCTTATAGAGAGTAGGATGCCATTTGGGATGCACACAGAGCCTCCTCTCTTACCCACCTACTGCTCTATCCACTTGTTTAGAGAGATGCTTTACTGTAGAAAGCATGTCCTTGGGAAAGAGCCAGTTTCAAGAGTTCCCTTTATAGTGCACTACTTTTGACTAGGTACAATAAGGCTCTGGTCAAATGTTGTGCACTATATAGGAAATAGTGTGCCATTTGGGATGAATCCTTGTGGATTCAAGGTCTTTAGTGGGTAGGATTAAGTGTGGAAGGACAGGGGTTTGTATTTCTGTGGGTTTGACATCATTGTCAGTTCCAGTGTTAAACTCATGTCTGAATACCCATAATGACCTCATTGGCCTGGTAATAAGTAATGTGTTGCTAAAGTTTACTTTTAGCAAACATTAATTATGAAATGCAATATGAATTACAATGTGAATCCATCAAAACATCCCACTGTACTTTGGGGGCGTGGTGTTGTGTTGGTATTGTTTTGGCTTACTGTACTCTATGTAATATTGATCAGGTTGATGGCCGTGCAGACTGGGAACAGAGTAATCACTGGGTTCTGTGAAGGCTTTTTGTGGCGGGATAGTGGTATGAGAACATTAGGTTCAACTGTAGACGAATGGATGCCATATTCACTGGGAAAGCATTATTTAAAGTAAGATTAAGATTAAGATCACTTTATTCGTCAATTGTACACAAGGTCCAACCGAAATTTGACTTCCACTTTATCCCAAGCCACATACATTACATATACAGTTGTTGTGGAGGGTTAAGTGCCTTGCTCAAGGGCACATCGACAGGCAATGGCATCTAGGATTTGACAACAGCAACCCTCCGGTTTGTTCTTAACTAAGATAAAATAATTAATAATTGACTTTTTTCTGCACAACAGATTCCCTTTTAAATGTACTTTTAGAGGCCATTCAATACATTTACATTTTAGTCATTTAGCAGACGCTCTTATCCAGAGCGACTTACAGTTAGTGAATACATATATTATTATTTTTTATACTGGCCCCCCGTGGGAAACGAACCCACAACCCTGGCGTTGCAAACGCCATGCTCTATCAACTGAGCTACATCCCTGCCGGCCATTCCCTCCCCTACCCTGGACGACGCTGGGCCAATTGTGCGCCGCCCATGAGTCTCCCGGTCGCGGCCGGCTGCGACAGAGCCTGGATTCGAACCAGGATCTCTAGTGGCACAGTTAGCACTGCGATGCAGTGCCTTAGACCACTGCGCCACTCAGGAGCATCATTAAAAACAAAAGCAGTTCAGGTCAAAAGAGATTAGACTAATAAAGGAAATAGAGGAAATAACAGCGCAGGTAGATGGTAATTGAAACTGAACTATAGAGGCACAAAATAGGTTAGAGGTACTTATTCAAGTACGATCAAGTGTAATGTATTACAAAAATATAGCGAATTGGATGGAAAATTGTGAAAAATGCACAATGTTTTTCTTGAATCTTCAACATAGAAATGCAATCAAAAACAATTTATAGAAACTCGTTACAAATGATGGAGTCATCCATGATTCACAAAATTATATTTTGAAAGAGGAAGCAAAATATTTTAAGCATATGTTTTCTTTTCAGTCTCCTCCATTTCCACTGAATGATGATAACTATAAGGATTTCTTTCCTAATAATAATAATGATGAAAAATTAACAAATGTACAGAAAGACCTGTGTGAAGGCCGACTTACAGAAGAGGAACTTTTTGAGGCAATTAAATATTTTCAGTCTGGAAAAACACCAGGGCTTGATGGTATACCAGTAGAGGTATATCAGACCTTTTGTTATGTACTCAAAGATCCATTATTAGCATGTTTTAATTAATCCTATAAAAATTGTAGACTTTCAGGTACTCAACAAGAAGGTCTAATTTCATTACTACTGAAACAGGACCCAGGTGGTAAGTATAAAGATCCAGTCCATTTAAAAAACTGGAGGCCTCTTACACTTCAATGTTGTGATGCGAAAATCCTGGTGAAATGCATAGCACATAGAATAAAAAAAGTTTTTACCAGATATTGTTCATCCTGATCAGACAGGTTTTTTACATGGACGATATATTGGAGATAATATACGACAATTATTTGAAACAATTGAACATTATGAAACATCAAAGATACCAGGCCTGGTCTTCATAGCATATTTTGAAATCTATATATAATATATAATATAATTTTGGTGAATCTCTTATACAATGGGTTAAAGTTATGTACAGCAACCCCAGATGAAGAATAGTAAATAATGGTTACTTCTCAGAAAGTATTGAGCTTTTAAGAGGAGTAAAACAAGGCTGTCCATTGTCGCCATTGAAATGCAAGCTATTAAAATTAGATCCAACAAGAACATCAAGGGGTTAGAAATCCAGGGGATAAAAACAAAAGTGTCAATGTATGCCAATGACTCTAGTTTTATCTTAAGTCCGCAATCTGGATCCCTGCACAGTCTCATTGAAGATCTTGATCACTTTTCTAGCCTTTCTGGACTAAAACGTAATAATGACGAGTGTACCATATTAAGTATTGGATTGTTAAAAGACACAGTGTTTATACTGCCTTGTAGTTTACCAATAAAATGGGTGGATGGTGAAGTAGACATACTTGGTATTCACATCTCAAAAAATATAACTTAACTTACCACAATCAATTTCAATAGAAAGTTTGCAAAAATAGATACAATTCTGCAACCATGGAGAGGTAAATACTTGTCTATTTATGGAAAAATCACATTGATTAACTCTTTGGTTCTATCCGAGTTTAGTTACTTACTAATGGCGCTGCCTACTCCAGACGACTCGTTTAAAAAAATAATATGAGCAAAAGATATTTCATTTTATTTGAAATGCTAAGCCAGACAAAATTGAAGGTGCCTATTTATATAATGAATATGAGTTTGGGGGGCTAAAATTATTAAATAATGATGCTTTAAACCTCTCTTTAAAAGCTTCACTCATACATAAGTCATACTGAAACCCCAAATGGTCCTCTAGTATATTATTAAGAAAGGCTCATCTTTTGTTCTAAAATTGCCTTTTTGCCTTTATACAGATTACAACTTCTCATTTCCGACTAATTGAAAATGAAATTTTGTTTAAAGTATCGCCCTTTCTTAAACAAGCCATACAAACTGGTTACAATTTTAGTTTTATCCTCCAGAAAAGATAGAACAAATGTATGGTTGAACTCAAATATACTGATTCATAAAAAAACATTCTTTATGGATAAAAAAAATTATAATGTATAATGTATTAATTATATTATGAATAGAAACGGTGGAGTTATGTCATATATGCAGCTATCGAAAATATATGGGAATGTCTGCTCAATCCAAACTTACAACCAACTGATTGCAGCATTACCACAAAAATGGAGGAGCCAAGTGGAAACGGGAGAAGGTAGGGAACTTGTTTGCCTGCCATGTATTAAAGATACAATTTGGCTGAAAGGAACTGGCATAAATAGAAAAATATTCCAATTTCATTTGAGGACAAACATTTTGACAGCTGCGCTATATAGGCTGCTAAATAAATGGGAATAGATTTCGATGTACAGATTATATGGCACATGGTTTATGAACTGGTACAAAAAACAACACTTGATTCAACACTTCAAGTTTTTCAATTTAAATTATTATAGAAAATTCTTGCCACCAACAGAATGCTATATGTATAGGACAATCTCAGCTCTGTAGATTTTGCAGTGAAGAGACAGAATCACTAGATCATTTATTCTGGTATTGCCCCTTTGTAGCTTGTTTCTGGTCACAGGTTCAGGAATGGTAAAAAAATCAAAACATTCACTTAAAATTAACCTTATAGCAGTGTTGGGTGATTTGGAAAGCCATAGTTGGTCAATAAATAACATAATAATCCTCGTAGGAAAGGTTTTCATCTTTAGCTCACAATCTGTGGATACTATACGATTAGAAAGGTTCAAAATGTATGTAAAACATCACAGCACAATGGAAAAATATATGGCACATGGAAACCAAACGAGGGTGGTCTATGGTGATAGGTGGGATAGGTTTAAAGTGGCTGAGGGGTGGGATTAAAGAGCTTATGTTTGGTAATGTATTATTGTGGTCCTCTGTAGCTCAATTGGTAGAGCATGGCACTTGTAACGCCAGGGTAGTGGGTTCGATCCCCTGGACCACCCATACGTAAAAATGTATGTGCACATGACTGTAAGTTGCTTTGGATAAAAGTGTCTGCTAAATGGCATATTATTATTATAAAAAAGTGCGATGTATGTAAAATGTGTATACAAAATGTGTATGTAAAATGTATGTATTTGTAGCAGAAAAGCTGTAAAAAAACAAAAAAGATATTTGTCCTCCGAAGAGGTGGATGGGTTAATAAAAAATAAAAAATATAGAAAAATTATTATAATAATAACCCTCCGGTTGCCAGCTCACTTAATCTCAACAACTATTCAATATGTTTAGGCCACGATAACCTAAGTGTAACTAATCCTATTGAAAGTGTTGTATCCTACCCACTATCACTGAAAAAATAAAACATTCAGTATATGGAAATGAACAATCATAACCAACCATCGTTGAAAAATCGCCTCTTTTAAAACCTGTATTTCTTATTATTTTCAGTCGCTGGTATGTTGTGTGCAATGAGAGTGAGTGGGTTGAGAAACAAAGGGATTTAGCCATACTTAACTTGCAATTGAAGGTCCCCCTACAGCAGTCTCTCATCCAGACACCTTTTTCATACACGACTGAACCATTCATATTCCATCTGTTCCACCATTCACTCTTTGGGGAGGCTGTCAATCTCACAAAATCATGTGACAACGGCTGAGCGAGGGAGAGGGTGAGGGAGAGGAGAGGAGAGGGGAGGAGAGGAGGGAGGAAAGGGGAGGGGAGGAGAGCAGAGGAAGAAGGAGATGGAGGGGAAGGAGGAGAAGGGGGGAAATATTCACTGTTGCACAGAGCGAGGGAGAGGGAGAGGGAGAGGAGAGGAGAGGAGAGGAGAGGAGAGGAGAGGAGAGGAGAGGAGAGGAGAGGAGAGGAGAGGAGAGGGAGAGGAGAGGAGAGGAGAGGAGAGGAGAGGAGAGGAGAGGAGAGGAGAGGAGAGGAGAGAGGGAGGGAGGAGAGGGGAGAAGAGGAGGGAGGGAGGAGAAAGGAGGGGAAGTAGGGAGAAGAGGGGGAGATGTTCCCCATTATGCAGAGTGAAGGAAAGTGTGAGGAAGGAAGGAGGGAGGGAAAGGAGGGAGGAAGAGGGGGAGAGATGTTCATGGTTACGCAGCTCACCACAGCTGAACTCCAGGGACCTTTCATCACACATCAGTGTCCTGGGGAGCCATGGGTAGGGAAGAGTGGAGGGGAGAGAGGGAGGGAGGGAGGGAGGGGGAATGAGAGAGATAGCGAGAGAGAGAAGAAAAAGAGAAGAAGAGAGAAAAGGATAGAGAGGAACTGAGAGACTGCACAATCGAGAGAGAGAGAGAGAGAGAGAGAGAGAGAGAGAGAGAGAGAGAGAGAGAGAGAGAGAGAGAGAGAGAGAGAGAGAGAGAGAGAGAGAGAGAGTAAGAGGGGACAGGCTATGTGCACACTGCCCACAAATGAGGTGGAAACTGAGCTGCACTTCCTAACCTCCTGCCAAATGTATGACCATATTAGAGACACATATTTCCCTCAGATTACACAGGCCCACAAAGAATTAGAAAACAGACCCAATTTTGATAAACTCCCATATCTATTGGGTGAAATACCACAGTGTGCCATCACAGCAGCAAGATTTGTGACCTGTTGCCACAAGAAAAGGGCAACCATTGTAAATACAATCCATATTTATGCTTATTTATTTTGCACTTTAACTATTTGCACATAATCTGACATTTGAAATGTCTTTATTATTTTGGAACTTTTGTGAGTGTAATGTTTACTGTTCATTTTTTATTGTTTATTTCACTTTTGTTTATTATCTACTTCACTTGCTTTGGCAATGTAAACATATGTTTCCCATGCCAATAAAGCCCTTAAATTGAAATTATTGAATTGAATTGAATTGGAGAGAGAGAGAGAGAGAGAGAGAGAGAGAGAGAGAGAGAGAGAGAGAGAGAGAGAGAGAGAGAGAGAGAGAGAGAGAGAGAGAGAGAGAGAGAGAGAGAGAGAGAGAGAGAGAGAGAGAGAGGGAGAGATGAATCAAGTGAGAGAAAGGAAGAGGTGAGAGCGGGGTGCGTTGCATTGTGTTGTGTTGCGTAGCGGCATGGCTGGGAGGCAGCATCTATGAGACACATCTGCCACAGCGTTAACTTTCTGCTCTCTGGGATCTAGGTGTCAGAGGCAGCCGCTGGGCTCCACTTGCCTCTAGACTGCTGGGTTTCTGGGCTGTTGCTGTTGGGTTCTGTTCAAGCATTTTGGATCAGATGGGGAACAAACCCTGGGTTACTGGGTTGATGGGTTACTGGGTAGCTGGATTGCTGGGCTGTTGGGCTGTTGGGCTGTTGAGCTCTGGTCTCTGTTCAGCCATTTTGGATCAGATGGGGAACATAGAGGCTCAAAGAGCACTAGGCCACACCTTCAGACCATCAGCATTCAGCTGCAACCTCCACACAGCTGCAACCTCCATACAGTCTAACCTCCACACAGTCTAACCTCCACACAGCTGCAACCTCCACACAGTCTAACATCCACACAGTCTAACCTCCACACAGTCTAACCTCCACATAGTCTTATCTCCACACAGTCTAACCTCCACATAGTCTAACCTCCACACAGTCTAAACTCCACATAGTCTAACCTCCACACAGTCTAAACTCCACATAGTCTAAACTCCACATAGTCTAACCTCCACACAGTCTAACCTCCACATAGTCTAACCTCCACCCAGTCTAAACTCCACATAGTCTAACCTCCCACCATCCTGTATAGGACAGACAACATCTAGCTGGTAGAATCTGTCTAAACAGAAAAAAAAAAAATGTTTTTGAACATCACACTAATAGAAAACCCAAACCATTGCAAAGCTATTCAAAGACAGACATCTCTCTGTACAAAGCTTGGATTAATCCCACGGTTCGTCCCAAATGGCACCCTATGTCCTATATAATGTGGGCCCTGGTCAAAAGTAGGGCACTATTAGGGAATAGTTAGTCTCCTGTGACTGTAGTACCTGAGCAGCTACCCCCTGTCTCTAATGTAATTATGGTCACTTTAGTCCGGGAGACGTACCTCTGTGGCCCAAATCAATCTGTCGTGTGGACCAGAGAGGACAGACGTGTTCTCCGGGCCATACTGCAGGACCATGGGGACCCGTCTGCCCGCTGCTCCCAGGGATGAGAGGCCTGACTGGGACTGAATACTGACCCAAAGGCCCTGGAGGCTTGGAACACCACTGGCTGGCAATATGGGTGTGTGTGTAAACACTCAGAGGACTGCACTGGCCCCGACACTCAACTCTTGGGCCCCAAAGAACTCTCTGGTCACTAAACAGCCATTTCCACCGCAGCTGTTAGGGCTGTTGTTGTTGTTGTTGTTGTTGATGATGCTGTTGCTGCTGCTGCTGTTGTCATTGTTGTTGCTGTTGTTGTTGTTGTTGCTGTTGTTGTTGTTGCTGTTGTGGCTCTTGTTGCTGTTGTCATTGCTCTTGTTGTTGTTGTTTCTGTTGTTGCTGTTGTTTTTGTTGTTATTATTGCTGTTGTTGTAGTTGTTGCTGTTTTTGTTGTTGTTCTTGTTGTTGTTAATTGGAGTGGCATCTCTCTCGCTCTTCATCTCTCGCTCTCTTTCTCCATCACACCTTCTCTCCTGCCTCTCTGTCACTTTCTTTTTCTCTCCATCCCTAGCTCTCTCTCTCCATCCCTCCCTCCATCCCTCTCTCCGTCCTGCAGGGCATAAAGAAGAAGCACTATGAATTAATGAAGAACACAGGGCTAATTAAACATGGTGGTGACACAGATCCTGGGAGGCTTGACGAGGGACAGGAGGTCCACAGGAGCCCTCCTCCACCCTGCCCTTCCTCTACCCCCGCGTACAGACAGGGCTTGATTGGCCTGCTGGGCATGGCGGGGGCACAGAGGGAGGAATGGAGGAAGGGAGGATGGTGAGATGGCACCCGAGGGAGACTAAGAGGGCGAGAGGGGGTGGATGCAGATTGAGCCCAGACTTCACCTGTGGCCCCAGAGCTTTTAGCCCCTCCCTGATCTCCAGGCTACCGGGTCACGCAGCGAGGCCCAAACTGCTGTTGCAGAGGGAGGAGGGCTGGATAACAACAGAGGGAGGGAGAGAGGGAGGGAGGGAGCCATAGGGGCACTTCCAGGGATTATAGTCCCATGTTGGCCCACTGGGGCGCTGCCTTGATGGACGTCTGGCTGGCAAACCAACCAACCAAATCACCACCTAGCTACCCAACCCATCACCCAGTTACCCAACCCACCACCCAGCTACCCAAATCACCACCTAGCTACCCAACCCAACACCCAGCTACCCAACCCACCACCGAGCTACCCAATCACCACCCAGCTACCCAACCCACCACCCAGCTACCCAACCCACCACCCAGCTACCCAAATCACCACCTAGCTACCCAACCCACCACCCAGCTACCCAACCCACCACCCAGCTACCCAAATCACCACCTAGCTACCCAACCCACCACCCAGCTACCCAACCCACCACCCAGCTACCCAATCACCACCTAGCTACCCAACCCACCACCCAGCTACCCAATCCCAGACCCCACCACCCAGCTACCCAAATCACCACCCAGCTACCCAACCCACCACCCAGCTACCCAATCACCACCCAGCTACCCAATCACCACCCAGCTACCCAACCCACCACCCAGCTACCCAACCCACCACCCAGCTACCCAACCCACCACCCAGCTACCCATATCACCACCTAGCTACCCAACCCACCACCCAGCTACCCAACCAACCACCCAGCTACCCAACCCACCACCCAGCTACCCATATCACCACCTAGCTACCCAACCCACCACCCAGCTACCCAACCCACCACCCAGCTACCCAACCCACCACTCAGCTACCCAAATCACCACCTAGCTACCCAACCCACCACCCAGCTACCCAACCCACCACCCAGCTACCCAACCCACCACCCAGCTACCCAACCACCACCCAACCTATCCAACCCACTACCCAGCTACCCAACCCACCACCAAAACTACCCAACCCACATTACAGACCAACAAGGTCAACTCAATACCACGTTACAGATCAACCAGGCCAACTCAATACCACCTTACAGCTAACCAACTCAATACCACGTTACAGACCAAACAGAGGAGGTCTGAGGCCTCCTATATGAGATATATGGCAGCTAGCTAACCAATTCTGTTCTGTTCTGCAGCGTACCATATTCCATATTCTGTTCTGCAGTATTCCATATTCCATATACCATATTCTGTTCTGCAGTGTTCCATATTCCGTATACCATATTCTGTTCTGCAGTGTTCCATATTCCATATTCCATATTCTGTTCTGTTCTGCAGTGTTCCATATTCCATATACCATATTCTGTTCTGTTCTTCAGTGTTTAATATTCCATATACCATATTCTGTTCTGCAGTGTTCCATATTCCATATACCATATTATTTTAAGAAATATTTTGTTGACAGAACGTACAGGCTGAGTGAAAATATGTAATTCTACTCAGCAGCAAATTTTTCTATCTTTTTATAGCATTCATATCTCATAAAAGACCATGGATAGAAGCCAGGGCTTAGCCCGTTCCCACCCTTATATGGGCTAACCTCATTTACTCTGCACTGGCCAATTAATACACATTTATCTTCGCTCCCATTTTCTTGAACAATTTGAATTTTACGCCTGCTCTCCATGGTACTTTCATTATATCACCCATATAGAACGTCTGCAAAAGGACCTCATTCCACAGCATAGACAGTGAAGGGAATGTCCAGAATGAAATAGAAAGGTTGATTGGTTTATCATGCAGTCTCATAATGCTCTATGACTGCATTCCTAATTTGATATGAATGTTTATTAAGGAATAAAACTTTCCATAAGAAGCCACTTCATGTAAAGAAGTGTCACAGAACAATGATCAAAGGCAGAATAAATAAATAAATAAATAATGAAGACTATGGAGACACTGTACACAAACACATGAAGGAAGCGTAGGTAAAGTTAAGAGGTGTAAAGCACCAGCTTCCCTTGTGTGTGTGTGTGTGTGTGTGTGTGTGTGTGTGTGTGTGTGTGTGTGTGTGTGTGTGTGTGTGTGTGTGTGTGTGTGTGTGTGTGTGCGTGTGTGCGTGTGTGTGCACAGTAGGGAAGAGGGCACGGCAGTGCCTCTTCCCCCTCAGGAGGGTGAAAGATTTGGCATGGGCCCTCGGATCCTCAAAAAGTTATACAGCTGCCCATGGAGAGCATCTTGACTGGCTGCATCAACGCTTGGTATTGCAAATGCACCACCCTTGACTGCAAAGCACTATGGAGGGTGGTGTTGACAGCCCAGTACATCACTGGGGCCAAGCTCCCTGACATCCAGGACCACTGTATCAGAGGAAGGCCCAAAAAATTGCCAAAGACTCCAGCCACCCAAGCCACAGACTGCCGTCCGGCAAACGGTACAGGAGCATCGGCTCTCAGACCAACAGGATCCCAGACAGCATCTACCCCCAAGCCATTATACTGCTAAATAGTGTGACTGCTAAATAGTCAATTAATGGTACCCGAAATATCTGCATTGACTATATCTTGCACTGAGCCTACGCACACTCAATAGACTATATACAGTGGCTTGCGAAAGTATTCACCCCCCTTGGCATTTTTCCTATTTTGTTGCCTTGCAACCTGAAATTAAAATTGATTTTTGGGGGGTTTGTATCATTTGATTTACACAACATGCCTACCACTTTGAAGATGCAAAATATTTTTTATTGTGAAACAAACAAGAAAATAGACACCCCCCCCAAAGTCAATACTTTGTAGAGCCACCTTTTGCAGCAATTACAGCTGCAAGTCTCTTGGGGTATGTCTCTATAAGCTTGGCACATCTAGCCACTGAGATTTTTGCCCATTCTTCAAGGCAAAACTGCTCCAGCTCCTTCAAGTTGGATGGATTCCGCTGGTGTACAGAAATCTTTAAGTCATACCACAGATTCTCAATTGGATTGAGGTCTGGGCTTTGACTAGGCCATTCCAAGACATTTAAATGTTTCCCCTTAAACCACTCAAGTGTTGCTTTAGCAGTATGCTTAGGGTCATTGTCCCGCTGGAAGGTGAACCTCCGTCCCAGGCTCAAATCTCTGGAAGACTGAAACAGGTTTCCCTCAAGAATTTCCCTGTATTTAGTGCCATCCATCATTCCTTCAATTCTGACCAGTTTCCCAGTCCCTGCCGATGTAAAACATCCCCACAGCATGATGTTGCCACTGTGGGGATGGTGTTCTTGGGGTGATGAGAGGTGTTGGGTTTGCGCCAGACATAGCATTTTCCTTGATGGCCAGAAAGCTCAATTTTAGTCTCATCTACCAGAGTACCTTCTTCCATCTGTTTGGGGAGTCTCCCACATGGCTTTTGGCGAACACCAAACGTGTTTGCTATTTTTTTCTTTAAGCAATGGCTTTTTTCTGGCTACTCTTCCATGAAGCCCAGCTCTGTGGAGTGTACAGCTTAAAGTGGTCCTATGGACAGATCCTCCAATCTCAGCTGTGGAGCTTTGCAGCTCCTTCAGGGTTGTCTTTGGTGTCTTTGTTGCCTCTCTGATTAATGCCCTCCTTGCCTGGTCCGTGAGTTTTGGTGGGCGGTCCTCTCTTGGCAGGGTTGTTGTGGTGCCATATTATTTCCATTTGTTAATAATGGATTGAATGGTGCTCCATGGGATGTTGAAAGTTTCTGATATTTTTATATAACCCAACCCTGATCTGTACTTCTCCACAGCTTTGTCCCTGACCTGTTTGGAGAGCTCCTTGGTCTTCATGGTGCCGCTTGCTTGGTGGTGCCCCTTGCTTAGCGGTGTTACAGACTCTGGGGCCTTTCAGAACAAGTGTATATATACTGAGCTCATGTGACACTAAGATTGCACACAGGTGGACTTTATTTAACTAATTATGTGATTTCTGAAAGTAATTGGTTGCACCAGATCTTATTTAGGGGCTTCATAGCAAAGGTGGTGAATACATATGCACGCACCACTTTTCTGTTATTATTTTTTTTGAATTCTTTGAAATAAGTTATTTTTTTCATTTCACTTCACCAATTTGGACTATTTTGTATATGTCCATAACATGAAATCCCCCCAAAAAATCAGTTTAAATTACAGGTTGTAATGCAACAAAATAGGAAAGCCACTGTAGCTCCATTCTTGTGTGTTTTATTTTATTCTTCTTGTGTTAGTTACTATTTTATTTTATACAAATAACATTTTATTTGATTGGATTTTGTGTGTGCGAATGTGTGTGTGTGCGTGCGTGCGTATGTGCGTGCATTCATGGGTGTGTGTTTGTATGTGCGTGCGTGTACGCATGCTCCCATAGGAGTGGTTTATTGCAGGCAGGTAGTCTTTGGTTGCTGTGGTTCTAGCTAGTGATGTTAGGGTAGTACTAAATGACCTGTGGGGATTGTACACAGTAGAAGGCCATTAGGAGATCAGACCAACCCAGAACTCTGGACACCTGCTGTAACCTGCACCACCTGGCCCTTATCAGCCTCAGGAGACCTGCTATAACCTGCACCACCTGGCCCTTATCAGCCTTGCTGTAACCTGCACCACCTGGCCCTTATCAGCCTCTGGAGAACTGTTGTAACCTGCACCACCTGGCCCTTATCAGCCTCTGGAGACCTGCTGTAACCTGCACCACTTGGCCCTTATCAGCCTCTGGAGACCTGCTGTAACCTGCACCACCTGGCCCTTATCAGCCTCTGGAGACCTGCTGTAACCTGCACCACCTGGCCCTTATCAGCCTCTGGAGACCTGCTGTAACCTGCACCACCTGGCCCTTATCAGCCTCTAGAGACCAGCTGTAACCTGCACCACCTGTCCCTTATCAGCCTCTAGAGACCTGCTGTAACCTGCACCACCTGGCCCTTATCAGCCTCTGGAGACCTGCTGTAACCTGCACCACCTGGCCCTTATCAGCCTCTAGAGACCTGCTGTAACCTGCACCACCTGGCCCTTATCAGCCTCTGGAGACCTGCTGTAACCTGCACCACCTGGCCCTTATCAGCCTCTGGATACCTGCTGTAACCTGCACCACCTGGCCCTTATCAGCCTCTGGAGACCTGCTGTAACCTGCACCACCTGGCCCTTATCAGCATCTGGAGACCTGCTGTAACCTGCACCACCTGGCCCTTATCAGTCTCTGGATACCTTCTGTAACCTGCACCACCTGGCCCTTATCAGCATCTGGAGACCTGCTGTAACCTGCACCACTTGGCCCTTATCAGCCTCTGGAGACCTGCTGTAACTTGCACCACTTGGGCCTTATCAGCCTCTGGAGACCTGCTGTAAGCTGCACCACTTGGGCCTTATCAGCCTCTGGAGACCTGCTGTGACCTGCACCACCTGGCCCTTATCAGCCTCTGGAGACCTGCTGTAACCTGCACCACTTGGGCCTTATCAGCCTCTGGAGACCTGCTGTAACCTGCACCACCTGGCCCTTATCAGCCTCTGGAGACCTGCTGTAACCTGCACCACCTGGCCCTTATCAGCCTCTGGAGACCTGCTGTAACCTGCACCACCTGGCCCTTATCAGCATCTGGAGACCTGCTGTAACCTGCACCACTTGGGCCTTATCAGCCTCTGGTCTGGAGTAATAGAGGAGCAGTATCTGACAACTTAGAGACCTCCTCTCTCTAACTGTACCTTCCCCCTCCCCCATGACCTCAGTTGTGTTCTGAATGGCACTGTATTCCCTTTATATTGCAGAACTTTTGACCTGGGCCCACAGGGCTTTGATCAAAGTAGTGCACTATATAGGGAATAGGATTCCATTTGGGACACATCCCTCCTCACCTGTACCTGCTCCCAGAGGCCTCCTCTTCCCCACCTCCCCACCTCCTACATCCCTCTCTCCCCCAGACCTCCCAATCTCCCTCCCTACCCCAGACCTCCCCACCTCCCTACTTCCCTACCTCCCTCCCTCCCCCAGACCTCCCCAACTCCCTCCCTCTCCCAGACCTCACCACCTCCCTACCTCACCACCGCCCTCCCTCCACCAGACCTCCCAATCTCCCTCCCTACCCCAGACCTCCCCACCTCCCTACTTCCCCCAGACCTCCCAACCTCCCAACCTCCCTCCACCAGACTTCCCAATCTTCCTCCCTGCCCCAGACCTCTTCACCTCCCTCCCTCCTCCAGACCTCCCAATCTCCCTCCCTACCCCAGACCTCCCCACCTCCCTCCCCCAGACCTCCCCACCTCCCCATCCCCTCCTAAAGAAGAGCCTCCTTCTCCTTCTAGGATTGTAGAGGGAATTCTGGGAAGCGAGAGGCAGCAGGTATGAGCCTTTAGTCGAACAGAGTGCTGGGAATTCTCCCACTCAGCTCCTCTGTCTGACACACCCTTACACACCACACATACACCCTTGCACACGCGTACGTACGCCCACACACACACCCACACACACACACACACACACACACACACACACACACACACACACACACACACACACACACACACACACACACACCTGGCCGTGCCTAGCACCTCTTTGTCCTCCCTGGTCCCAAGATGCTATTTATCATCACATTCCTCGAAGTTCGTTATGTAAACATACATTTGGCCTAATTAACAGGAGATGGAAAGTGCCGTCCTGGGAATGATATCTCTTGCAACGAAGGAGCGATGGGGTTGGTTGGTTGGCATGACCCAGGTGTACCGTTGTTAGGACCTCAACAGACACTAAATGCAGCCCACATTGCGTCATTATTTCATTAAGTCATTTACATTTAACTAGCTACAGCAGGGGTGGGCAAACCTTTTTGTCTCGAGGACCACATCGGGATTTTGAAATACAATGGAGGGCCGCACAGATTTTTTTGGGACCGTTTTGTTTGTCAAAATCAATATGCGGCCCAGAAAAACGGCAGTTATTTGAAAATATAATGGTCAATTTCCACAGGAGGCAAGTGAGGGGAGGATGGCTCATAATAATGTCTTTAATGGATTAAATGGAATGTTATTTAAACACATAGAAACCATGTGTTTGATGTGTTTGATACCATTCCAAAAATTCCAGCCATTACTTTGAGCCCGTCCTCCCCATATAAGGTGCCACCAGCCACCTGTGATACTTTCTATCTAGTTTTAGATAACTGTGGCCTGGAGTGTTTATTTAACCCAAAATAAATTAACAAAAATTACTCAAACCTCCTGCAGGCTGGATTGAATGGAATTTAGTGTATTATTCTGTCTTAGTTCAGTATTCTATCTTAGTGCAGTATTCTGTGTTAGTGCAGTATTATATCTTACTGCAGTATTCTATCTTAGTGTATTATTATTTCTTAGTGCAGTATTCTATCCTAGTGCAGTATTCTATCTTAGTGCAGCATTCATTGCCAGAGCCAAATATGACAACTATACATTAATCAATTAAATCAGAAGGAAAAACAAACTTAAAATGATGGCTGCAAAAGGAGCTCTCATGCAAAATCTCAAATAAACAATTGTCCAATCTGCATGTGCTAGTGCAGTCAGTGACAGAGCAGAAACCAGAGGGAAATTATGATTAAAAAAGAAAGGAGGAACAAAGAAAGACAGAGATATTAAGAGAGGGCGGGGGGGCGGGGGACATTGAGGGATTTATGGAGTGCAGAAATTCACTGATTACAGGGAGAGGAGAACAGGTGCGCTGCAGCCCCCCTCCTGGGACCCCCACACAACTACTGGGGCCGCGCTGGGACAGGGAGGGGGTCCGGGGGGGCTGGGGGGGTGCGGGAGCCTAGCTCATTAGAGAGCTTTTGCTTCTGCCCCTTGGGATCCGTCTAATCATCACAAAGGGAACGGGAGCCTGTTAGAGCAGGATACGCCACACTTATGTACACATTTACTCATCCCTCTATTCTCTCTCTCCATCTCTCCATCTCTCCCTCCATCCATGCATCCCTCCATCCCTCCATCCATCTCTTCATCCATCCCTCCATCCATCTCTCATCCCTCCATCCATCCATCATCCATACCTCCATCCATCGCCCCATCCATCTCTCCATCCATCTCTCCATCCATCCCTCCATCCATCTGATCTCCATCCCTCCATCCAACCCTCATCCCTCCATCCATCCCTCCATCCATCCCTCCATCCATCCCTCCATCCCTCCATCCATCTCTCCATCCCTCTATCCATCCCTACATCCATCTCTCCATCCATCTCTCCATCCATCCCTCCATCCATCTGATCCCCATCCCTCTATCCATCCCTCATCCCTCCATCCATCCCTCCATCCATCCCTCCATCAATCTCTCCATCCCTCCATCCATCTCTCCATCCCTCCATCCATCTCTCATCCCTCCATCCATCTCTCCATCCCTCAATCAATCTCTCCATCCCTCCATCCATCTCTCCATCCATCCCTCCATCCCTCCATCCATCTCTCCATCCCTCCATCCATCCCTACATCCATCTCTCCATCCATCCCTCCATCCATCTGATCTCCATCCCTCCATCCAACCCTCATCCCTCCATCCATCCCTCCATCCATCCCTCCATCCATCCCTCCATCCCTCCATCCCTCCATCCATCCCTCAATCAATCTCTCCATCCCTCCATCCATCTCTCCATCCCTCCATCCATCTCTCATCCCTCCATCCATCTCTCCATCCCTCCATCCATCTCTCCATCCCTCCATCCATCCCTCCATCCCTCCATCCATCTCTCCATCCCTCCATCCATCCCTCAATCAATCTCTCCATCCCTCCATCCATCTCTCCATCAATCTCTCCATCCCTATCCTTACCCGTTTTCACCTGGCTAGAGACACAGAGATAAAAGCCATACAGTGGGGGGGAAAAGTATTTAGTCAGCCACCAATTGTGCAAGTTCTCCCACTTAAAAAGATGAGAGAGGCCTGTAATTTTCATCATAGGTACACGTCAACTATGACGGACAAAATGAAAAAAAAAAAATCCAGAAAATCACATTGTAGGATTTTTTATGGATTTATTTGCAAATTATGGTGGAAAATAAGTATTTGGTCAATAACAAAAGTTTCTCAATACTTTGTTATATACCCTTTGTTGGCAATGTAAGTCTTCACAAGGTTTTCACACACTGTTGCTGGTATTTTGGCCCATTCCTCCATGCAGATTTCCTCTAGAGCAGTGATGTTTTGGGGCTGTCGCTGGGCAACACGGACTTTCAACTCCCTCCAAAGATTTTCTATGGGGTTGAGATCTGGAGACTGGCTAGGCCACTCCAGGACCTTGAAATGCTTCTTACGAAGCCACTCCTTCGTTGCCCGGGCGGTGTGTTTGGGATCATTGTCATGCTGAAAGACCGAGCCACATTTCATCTTCAATGCCCTTGCTGATGGAAGGAGGTTTTCACTCAAAATCTCACGGTACATGGCCCCATTCATTCTTTCCTTTACACGGATCAGTCGTCCTGGTCCCTTTGCAGAAAAACAGCCCCAAAGCATGATGTTTCCAACCCCATGCTTCACAGTAGGTATGGTGTTCTTTGGATGCAACTCAGTATTCTTTGTCCTCCAAACACGACGAGTTGAGTTTTTACCAAAAAGTTATATTTTGGTTTCATCTGACCAAATGACATTCTCCCAATCCTCTTCTGGATCATCCAAATGCACTCTAGCAAACTTCAGACGGGCCTGGACATGTACTGGCTTAAGCAGGGGGACACGTCTGGCACTGCAGGATTTGAGTCCCTGGCGGCGTAGTGTGTTACTGATGGTAGGCTTTGTTACTTTGGTCCCAGCTCTCTGCAGGTCATTCACTAGGTCCCCCCGTGTGGTTCTGGGATTTTTGCTCACCGTTCTTGTGATCATTTTGACCCCACGGGGTGAGATCTTGCGTGGAGCCCCAGATCGAGGGAGATTATCAGTGTTATCACAGTCTTGTATGTCATCCATTTCCTAATAATTGCTCCCACAGTTGATTTCTTCAAACCAAGCTGCTTACCTATTGCAGATTCAGTCTTCCCAGCCTGGTGCAGGGCTACAATTTTGTTTCTGGTGTCCTTTGACAGCTCTTTGGTCTTGGCCATAGTGGAGTTTGGACTGTGACAGTTTGAGGTTGTGTACAGGTGTCTTTTATACTGATAACAAGTTCAAACAGGTGCCATTAATACAGGTAACGAGTGGAGGACAGAGGAGCCTCTTAAAGAAGAAGTTACAGGTCTGTGAGAGCCAGAAATCTTGCTTGTTTGTAGGTGACCAAATACTTATTTTCCACCATAATTTGCAAATAAATTCATAAGAAATCCTACAATGTGATTTTCTCAATTTGTCTGTCATAGTTGACGTGTACCTATGATGAAAATTACAGGCCTCTCTCATCTTTTTAAGTAGGAGAACTTGCAAAATTGGTGGCTAACTAAATACTTTTTTTCCCCACTGTAGGTATTCCTCTTGTCCAGATGGGATAAGGCAGTGTGCAGTGTGATGGCGATTGCATCGTCTGTGGATCTATTGGGGCGGTAAGCAAATTGAAGTGGGTCCAGGGTTGCAGGTAAAGTAGAGGTGATATGATCCTTGACTAAACTCTCAAAGCACCTCATGATGACAGAAGTGAGTGATACGGGGTGATAATCATTTAGTTCAGTTACTTTTGCTTTCTTGGGTACAGGGACAATAGTGGCCATCTTGAAGCATGTGGGGACAGCAGACTGTGATAGGGAGAGATTGAATATGTCCGTAAACACACCAGCCAGCTGGTCTACGCATGCTCTGAGGACGCGGCTAGGGATGCCATCTGGGCCGGCAGCATTGCGAGGGTTAACAAGCTTAAATGTCTTACTCACGTCGGCCACAGAGAAGGAGAGCCCACAGTCCTCGGTAGCTGGCTGTGTCGGTGGCACTGTATTATCCTCAAAGCGGGCGAAGAAGGTGTTTAGCTTGTCCGGAAGCAAGATGTCGGTGTCCGCGACTTGGCTGGTTTTCCTTTTGTGGTCCGTGATTGTCTGTAGATGCTGCCACATACGTCTTGTGTCTGAGCCGTTGAATTGCGACTCCACTTTGTCCCTATACTGACGTTTTGCCTGTTTGATTGCCTTGCAGAGGGAATAACTACACTGTTTGTATTCTGCCATATTCCCAGTCACCTTACCATGGTTAAATGCGGTGGTTCGCGCTTTCAGTTTTGTGCGAATGCTGCCATCTATCCACGGTTTCTGGTTAGGGTAGGTTTTAATAGTGACAGTGGGTACAACATCTCCTATACACTTCCTGATAAACTCAGTCGCCGTATCAGTATATTCATCAGTATTATTCTCTGAAGCTACCCGGAACATTTTCCAGTCCGCATGATCAAAACTCTCTAGAAAGGTGGATTCCGATTGGTCAGACCAGCGTTGAATAGTCCTTAGCACAGGTACTTCCTGTTTGAGTTTCTGCCTATAGGAAGGGAGGGGCAATATGGAGTCGTGGTCAGATTTGCCGAAAGGAGGGCGGGGGAGGGCCTTGTAGGCATCGCGGAAGTTGGAGTAGCAATGGTCGAGTGTTTTAGCAGCGCGAGTACTATAGTCGATGTGTTGGTAGAACTTTGGCAGCCTTTTACTCAAATTTGCTTTGTTAAAATCCCCAGCTACATTAAATGCAGCCTCAGGATATGTGGTTTCCAGTTTGCATAAAGTCCAGTGAAGTTCTTTGAGGGCCGTCGTGGTATCGGCTTGAGGGGGGATATACACAGCCGTGACTATAACCGAAGAAAATTCTCTTGGGAGATAATACGGTCGGCATTTGATTATGAGGTATTCTAGGTCAGGTGAACAAAAGGACTTGAGTTCCTGTATGTTATCACAATTACACCATGAGTCGTTAATCATAAAACATACACCTCCGCCATTCTGCTTCCCGGAGAGATATTTATTCCTGCAATGAACTGAGAACCCAACTGGCTGGACCGACTCAGACAGTATATCCCGAGAGAGCCATGTTTCCATGAAACAGAGTATGTTACAATCCCTGATGTCTCTCTGGAAAGCAACCCTCACCCTGAGCTCCTCAACTTGATATCCAGAGACTGAACATTAGCGGTGGGTGGTGTGCACGCCTCCTAAGTCGGACTAGAAGACCGCTCCGAGTACCTCTCCTCCGCCGGCGTTGTTTTGGGTCAGCCTCTGGAATCAGTTAAATTGCCCTGGGGGGTGCGAACAAAGGATCTGCTTAGGGAAAAACGTATTCCTGGTCGTAATGCTGGTAGTGCTGGTGAGTTACCGCTGTTCTGATATCCAATAGTTCTTCCCGGCTGTATGTAATAACAAAAAACAATTTTCTGGGCTAATAACGTAAGAAATAATACATAAAAAAACTAAATACTGCAAAGTGTCGTTAGAGATAGAAGCAAGGCAGCCCTCTCTGTCGGCACCTTTTTCTATCATCAAATTGCACTGCAAATACACCCCTCTATACAACAACATACCTTGTTTTGTGCATTTATCACAGATGAACACCAAAATGCTGTATAAAGAGGAAATAAATAAATAAAATAAACCAAATTGACGCCTCATCATGTCAACTGGAAGACAACGGAGGGTGGCTTATCTATTCTGACACTCATTTCAACCATTAGGGCCCACTGGCCTCCAATTCTCCCTAATTACCATAATTCTATACATCTGTCCCATTAAATAAGCCTAATTGAAATAACACAGCTAGCCTTGCAGGGTGCAAGGCGAGCTGATAGCCCCCCAAGACATCCTTAAAGTGGTACACGCCGCGGCGAGGAGAGAGAAGAAGCTGCATCTCAAACGGCACCCTAGTCCCTACATAGTGCACTATTTTTGCACTAATTTTGACCAGAGCCCTATGGGCCCTGGTCAAAAGTAGTGCACTATATAGGGAGTAGGGTGCCATTTGTGACGTAGGCACAGAGAGGGCCTGATCACAGCTGGAGACGCATTAAGGATCATTTCCATTTTTAAATGATTCATTTGAATTTAATATCTTTAAAAAACCTGATTAATTTAAATACAATGTTTGGGGGTGCCCTGCTACTAATAGACATGCTGTTAATTAGATGTTGGCTAATGTGGATTTTTCTTCTTTTAATTCTTTAACAAAATTAAAAGAGGATAGTTACCCATGTGAACCAATGTTGGTACAACTCAAAACAGAAGGTGCTGTAATGGTTAACATGGTGTAAGGGGGGGTTTAGGCATGGGCTGTGGGGTGGTTCTTCAATATGTCATGGTAATTCCATAGGTAAAGCAGATGACATCACACTCACTAAGTGTAATTGCTACCCAGTGTGATTAGATGAAAATAAGTGTTTGTAATGCTAATATTGCATGTTTGATATTGCATGTTCCTGAAACCAATCTTGAAATGTGACCATCCCTTGAAGAAGTTGTGCCTGTATTTAAATTAGATATTCCAAACATAAATTATTTCAGAGGACTGAACAAAATACCTCCCTTCTTCTTCATTCTTCAATGCAAAAAAGTTTTTAATTGGCATATCATACATTTGCAACGTTGTTGTTCTACCGTAAACTTGAGTCAGTAGAAAAAAAATATTCTAATTTTCACATCCAATTAAAAGTTAAAGAACTCTATTATGAAAATTCTACTGTCTGTATCCAACCAAAATGGCAAAATATTAGTTATTAACTGATATCCATTGAGCATTGCGTTTATTTGCTGAGAAGGTAAAAACAATATGTTTTAATCGACAAATGTATTCTGGTGCTGTTTGAAATTCATCTGCAGGTTGATTTTTGTTCTAAGAGTTGTTTGCGTGAAGGTTTAGCCACTTGAAACAGTGCACCCAAACTCTGTTCAATTAAAAGTGTACCTAGAGACTGACATGTACTTTTTTGGCTCCAAAAATATCAAAATAAACGTCTATGTCTCCACGTGTGTATGCATGCCTGGGTGCCTACATATTGTACGTTGTAAAAGGGTGTGTATGGTGAGCATAGAAATAGAAGTTGGAAATTTGACTGTTAACTCATGGCTAACGGGGATGCCCATTCTATTGATTCTAATTCTGTGGTGTGGCGGTGTCTCGGTACAGGTGTCATGTTAAAGAAAAGAGTCCGTCTTCCCAGCAGCAATCTCTCTGTGTCCCAAATGGCACCCTATTCCCTACATAGTGCACTTGGGCTCCGGTCAAAAGTAGTGCACTATAGAGGGAATAGGGTGTCATTTGAGATGCAGATTTCTCCAATCCTCTCCAGTGAGGTCCCTGGGGGCCACCAATGGCTGCAGAGACCCATTTAACAGGGCAATTAGAGCCACACCAGGCAAGGGGCCGGAGAGAGAGAGAGAGAGAGAGAGAGAGAGAGAGAGAGAGAGAGAGAGAGAGAGAGAGAGAGAGAGAAGGAGCCAGATGAGAGCTCACACTAATAGCCCTGTTAAAAAAAAAATAAAACAGTAAATAGTAGAAATATAATAAATATAAAAGACTAAACATGGAAAATGAAACTAGAACTAACTTATAACTAACTAACTGTCATCCTCACCATTTCATCAGTACTACAACTACCATCATCATTACTACTACTACTACCACCACCATCATTAAACTACTATCATTACCATCACCCCTACTAACCGTACCACTACTATTTAGAATAATAATCACAACAATAATAATAATAAGAATAGTAATAACAATAATAGTAATATCAATAATCCCACTAATAATAATAATAATAGTTTTCTGATAGCTGTACTTCTGTACAAAGTATTACATTGTCCTATGTTGTCATCTAGTGGCGATATTGGGTACTGTAGCTTTTAATTTGCTAACTTTCGGTTCAGAGCTATTTCCTGTCAGAACAATCTGAACAACAACAGCAGACAGACAAGCTCTATTTTTCCATCTTACTAGGCCTTGGTTAAAGATAAGTCTGTAAGTAATTTTGAGTTATTAGAACATAGTTTTGCTAATTCAAATTGTGTTTCTAGATTATTTATGTTTTTACATGTTTATTCTAGTTTTCTAAGTTCCGATGATGCTAAGCTAATTACGCTAACTATCGCCTATTCACTTAACATTGTGTGTTAGCATGCTAGCTAACGTTTCGTGACGGAATTTAGCTTCGTTGGGTTTTGGACAGATCTAGCTATTTTAAGCAGTGGCGGTTCTAGACACATTTTACTAGGGGGGCCAAGGAGGGGCCAGTGTTTAATCAGGGGGGCACACATAAAAAAACTGGCAACACATGATATTCAAAGATTATAAACTTTATTTTACTTTAAAATCATATGACATTTATTATAACACGTATTTTGTACAAGAGTGCAGATGCAAGAGAGATAGTGCCATAAAAATGAAAAAATAAATAAATAAATAAAAATTAAAAAGTACAGGGTACAAATACAGGGTTCATATTCAATGTGAACAAAACTCCAGGATACAACAAAGGGTACAACAATGTGCCATTTCCTATTTATGGAAGCCCCACTACTGTGGACAGTTGATTCCACATTTTGTTTTAAGAAAGAAAACTTTCTGAGTGATTTATAAACAAAACACACTACCCTGTATCCATTTAGGTAAAATAAACCAAATCAGAAAAGAAATTCAATTCAAAGAGGCAGCTCTTTGATAATCCCTCCATGCGATCATTGCACACTTGTGTCGTTCAGACTTTGCATGTAGTGAAAACCCTGCATTTCTCATAGTTGCCTTTTTCCAGTTTGTAAAACCAGGTGTTGAAACAAAAACGGTGTCTGGGGCATTTGGTGTGCTAAAATGTCTACATGCATAGCAACATGTAGAGTCCGTCATTACAGAATACTCAAGCCATGGATGAGTAGTGTACCAGTTTGGTCTGAAGCTTCGTCTTCTGTCCCCCATCAGTGTGGTTGGGAATATCTTCAAGTTCGGCTGTACTGGTACGTCATACTTAGACTTGCTGATATCTGAAGAAGATGGACAGTAAACATAGGGCACAACTACAACATTTATTTACTGTATATCTGCATGTATTTCAAAATGTAGGCAAAGTATTTACTTTAAAAAAAAAACAGAGCCATATTGACACAAAAAGAATTAACAGCAGAAAGCAGCATTTTAAGGACACCCAGCAGGCCTACCATTACATTGTAATTGCATTGCTTTGCAAATAGTAAGAACCTTCCTCATCACAAACCTGATGGTGCAGTACTTGATCCACATGGATCCACTTGCTGTCCCTCTGGCTGTTCATCTCTCTGTCCCTGTATGCTTTCTTCTTCATGCTTCTCACCCTCTTCTTCATTCTCCTCGCCCTCTTCTTCATTCTCCTCACCCTCTTCTTCATCCTCCTCACCCTCTTCTTCATCCTCCTCACCCTCTGGAATTTCCCTCTCTTTGTCAGACCCCTCACTTTCATCACATGCTGGCTCTCCCTCTTCCTCAACTTTCTCAAAACCTCGATTTGTTTCTCTCACTTTTTTGTTTGCTGGGGCAAAAAATGACTTTATGTCCCTTCCTCGTTTCATGATAACTATTAGAAGAAGAAAAAACGTAGGGGCATGCATTACATTTTGTTACCTAACCATCCCTCCCTACTTAACACTGGCAGATAACCTGTTGATTACTTTACTAAAAATGTATTTGTTATCGCGATGCAACAGCCAAGACGGATGAAGTTACGTGGTTAACATCACAACATTGTGTAGACCTAGCAAGGATAGCCTACTAACATTTGGATATTTGCTTCTGCTTCGATGAGTTTGCTTAGATATGATTACATTTCTAAACAAATCGAGACCAGACATTTAAAAACTTGATTTGATTTATGTGTGAGGAACAAAAGGAACATGTAGGCTATGTGCAAGAACAACAAGTCACTTATGATATTAAATCGTTTTTTCCCTTACCTTCGACTCCTGCAAATCGTAGCTCCTCTGCGCAAATAGTAGTTGCTGAGCTCTCATTCACCGAAGCAGCACCACACGTGGCAGGCAGGCAGATGGCAGGATACAGTTTTTGGGTGCGCCACTCTAATTTACCTGTGTAGAACGTTGCCGTGTAGAGCGTTGCATTAGTTCCGCTTTTGGCGCTCGCGTGTAAAATAGTTATAAATTCATAATTTTTTATTTGGTCAGCACGGGGGGGCCACAGGGGTGGCCAGGGACATTTCCAGGGAGGCACGGGCCTCCCCCGGCCTCCGTGTAAAACCGCCACTGATTTTAAGTGTTCAGATATCTCTTGTGACAGAGCTAAAGCATAGTTATTAAGCTATATGGACACTTAGATTGTGTGTATATGTTTTGTGGCACCTTTCCTGTGATGTAAACTGTCATCATTTCTGCATGGTCATGTTGGCTAGCTAGGCTTGTTTTGTTGTTGCTAGCTCGTGATAGAAATGCTGTTCTTTACTTGAATCCATTTGTGTGAATGTATATAGTGACTTTTCTAATACATTTTCTCCTTTCTGTATCTGTTACAGTTTTACAAAACAAAATATATTCTACTAAAGATTCTTAAAAGGTACCAGTGCCTCCTGATAAACTGTCTGCCAAGCTTTGTAGCTTATACATTGTGAGGGCAGAACAAATAGTAATAACAGAAATACTAATAATAAGTAAGTTACTGTTTACAATGCTGATGTTATTATTCAGTGTCCCTCAGGCTATGGCAGGCAAATACATATTTGGCTGCAAGAGGAGCCATTGCTCCTTCGCCCATGAGTATTTTTTTGTTTTTCCTCTGGGCTTAACAAGTTACAATTTTGAATAAATGTAGTAATTTCTGTGAATAATTAATCTCTTGGTGAGGAATATTTATCACAGTAAAGGAGAAAGTGCATCTCTGTTTCTACCTCCCCTGTCGTGCAGTGACCACATACACACTCTTCTTTGGGTAGCCATGTATTTTTACACTACCAGTCAAAAGTTTGGACACACCTACTCTTTCAAGGGTTTTTCTTTATTTTTAAAAAATGTTACATTTGTAAAATAATAGCGAAGACATCAAAACTATTAAATAACACATATTGAATAATGTAGTAACCCAAAAAGTGTTAAGCAAATCAAAATATATTTTACATTTGAGATTCTTCAAATAGCCACCCTTTGCCTTGATGACAGCTTTGCACACTCTTGGCATTCTCTCAACCAGCTTCATGAGGTAGTCACCTGGAATGCATTTCAATTAACAGGTGTGCAGTTCCCATCTCTTTTATGGACCTGCTGTGGGTATGCAGCCTAAACAGAGAAATAAATGAGGTCAGAGACCTACTTGAGCAGCACCGCCCCCTCAAGATTCTGAGCCTGCCTGGCAGGGTTGGTCCTACAAAGCCAGAGCCCCCTGATGGGAGAGCATAATATACAAGGAAATTCTCAAAGCTGCTAATGAGAACCTTGACGACCTTTTACCTAGCCGGTGGGGATTCCGGTGGGGTACGCCCACCCAGGTAGTGGCAGTGCTGGCAACACTGGCTGCAGAAACCCATGGGGAGGGGGTCACACTCTGACAATCAGAGAGGGGGTTTATCATTGTGGCCCAGGTGGCACAAAATAATCAAAGGTCTGACCGTACGGAGATGCTTGGGAAAATGGTTACAACAGGGGATCAGAGTGTTTGTGTCTCAGGTGAAGAGGGTGGATCTGATCTCCATCACCTAGGACTTGACGTAGATTAATCAAATCTCACATTGTTATCAATTTCTGTTCAATCTGCATGCTTTCTCAATCAGCTTTAACTGTATGTGCACTCGTAAATCAGGTTATTTCTCGAGTTGGGCTCTGGGATATAACAGCCGTTGAGTATCTGATTTTATAGTGGATTGTGGAGGAGGGGGGTTGAGTGTGTTGGAGTATGTGAGTATGTGCGTGTGTGCTTGTCTGGCATCTGTTGTGGGGGGGTGGGGATGTTGGGGGGGAGGGGGGGGTGGGGTATGGGATGGACCACGGGAATTATTTGCTAGGATAATAATTGCTTGTCAATGAATTAAATGTAATACAATGGCAATCCGGGTTATATGTTAGAATCCTACGCGTGAACTGCCGACATTATTACGCATATTAATTGATAATGATGGAAAATAGGATATGCATAATTTTTTTTAAATAGTTATATAGATATATAAATATAGAGGTGAAAGCATTGGAAATGCTTTTGGTGATTAATCTGCTTCTGTTTTGTGGGTGGCACTGTGTGCTGTTTTCGATGGATGGGTCCTGGCCTCTCGGGGCCTTAGGGATCCGGAGGGACGTGGGTGGGATGCTGATCACTGGGATGACGGCTCAACTTGGGATGGGGAGGGGCTTTAGCGGGGGAATTAGTGGAAACAATTGAAGGGTTACTCCGTAGCAATGCAAATATCAAGGTACAGCTATATGGACACTCAATCATTACGGTATTTTTTATTGGTAAATTTACAAACATATTAAATGATAAATAGACTTGAAACTTGTATCTATTTATGGTGTATGGTGAAATAAGTATAGCCAGTTATAATTGAAATGGCTTAGCTGATAATAACAAAAGAAGAACAATATTTACATGGCTCAAAGAGAAGGAATATAATATCTTGTATACAGGAAACTCATTCAACAATTCGAGATGAAGTAGCGTGGAAAAAATGGGGGGAATATACTTCTCCCATGGGCAAAGAAATTCAAAAGGGGTGATGATATTAATTAATAGTAATTTCGATCCAAATGTGCAAATTGTCCAAATAGATACGCAAGGTAGATGGATTATTTTAAATATGTTATTGGACCATAAACAGATATGGCTCATTAACCTTTACGGACCAAATATTGATGATCCACAATTCTTTGACAATATATATAATAAATTATCAACCCTGCAAGCAATTCAAGACAATATTATTATGGTGGGGGATTATAATACTGTTTTAAATAGCTCAATGGACCGTAAAGGAAATCACACCACAAACAATCACCCACATGCTCTTAAGGAAATTGTGAATGTCATGGATACATTAGAACTAGTAGATATATGGAGGCTTAAATATACTGATCTAGTGAGATATACATGGCGTAGACTGAATCAAGCTAGTCATCTTGACCTCTTTCTTATCTCATTCTCGTTGGCACCAAAAGTAAAAAAAAGTGTTGATAGGGGACAGAATGCGGTCGGACCATCATATAATAGGCATATACATTACTCTTACTGAATTTCCACGTGGGCGAGGATATTGGAAATTTAATCAAAGCCTATTGGATGATAATTTATTTATAATTAGAACAAAATAATTTATAACTGACTTTTTCCAACATAACATAGGTACAGCGAATCCCCTTATTGTATGGGACACCTTTAAATGTGCCTTTAAAGGCCATGCAATTCAGTCCTCATCTCGAAAACAAAAGCAATTTTGGTCAAAAGAGTTTATACTAAGAAAGGAAATAGAAAGTCTAACAGAACAGGTAGATGGCAATAAAAACTGTAACATAGAGGCTCAGAATAAATTAGAGGAAAAACAAAAAGAAATGGAGAAACTTATTCAAGAAAGATCAAGTGTAATATATTATAATAAATAAAGCAAACTGGATGGAATATGGGGAAAAATGCACAACATTATTTTTAAATCTTCAACATAGGAATGCTACCAAAAAGAACTTAATGAAACTGGTTACAATTGACGGAGTCACCCATAATTCACCAAATGATATTTTGAAGGAAGAAACAAAGTACTTTAAGTATATGCTTTCATTTCAGTCGCCTCCATCTCCTCTAACTGAAGCTAATTGTAGAGATTTTTTTTCTATTGATAATGTCAAATTAACAGCCACACAGAAAGACTCATGTGAAGGTGAAATTACAGAGGAGGAACTTCTGGATGCAATTAAAGACTTTAAGTCTGGGAAAACTCCAGGGTTGGATGGCATACCAGTCGAGGTATACCAAACCTTTTTTGATATACTAAGAGGACCGTTATTAGCATGTTTTAACCACTCCTATGTAAATGGTAGATTAATGGTAGATTATCTGACACTCAAGAAGAAGATCTCATTATTACTGAAACAGGATACAAGTGGAAAATATAAAGATCCAGTCCATTTACAAAATTGGAGGCCCCTTACACTTCAGTGTTGTGATGCAAAAATTCCAGCAAAATGTATAGCGCATAGAATTAAAAAGGTATTGTCGGATATTATTAATTCTAATCAGACAGGTTTTTTACATGGAAGATACATTGGAGATAATATAAGGCAAGTATTGGAAACAATAGAACACTATGGAAAATATGGGAAACCAGGCCTGCTATTCATAGCAGACTTCGAAAAGGCATTTGATAAAGTTCGACTGGGGTTTATATATAAATGCCTGGAGCATTTCAATTTTGGACAATCTCTTATAAATTGGGTTAAAATCATGTATAGTAACCCTAGGTGTAAAATAGTCAATAATGGCTATTTCTCAGAAAGTTTTAAACTGTCAAGAGGACTGAAACAAGGTTGTCCACTATCGGCATATCTATTTATTGTGGCCATCGAGATGTTAGCTATTAAAATCAGATCCAATAATAATATCAGAGGATTAGAAATCCAGGGCTTAAAAACAAAGGTGTCATTGTACGCTGATGATTCATGTTTTCTTTTAAATCCACAACTAGAATCCCTCCACAGCCTCATAGAGGATCTAGATACATTTTCTAACCTCTCTGGATTACAACCAAATTATGACAAATGTACTATATTACGTATTGGATCACAAAAAAATACAATTTTTACATTACCATGTAGTTTACCAATAAAATTGTCTGATGGTGATGTGGATATACTCGGAATACATATCCCAAAGGAAATAAATGATCTCACTTCAATACATTTTAATAGAAAGTTAGCAAAAATAGATAAGATCTTACTACCATGGAAAGGAAAATACCTGTCAATTAGTGGAAAAATCACCCTGATTAACTCTTTAGTATTATCCCAGTTTACCTATTTGCTTATGGTCTTGCCTAGGCCTTTTTTTTATTATATGAGAAAAAAATATTCAATTTTATTTGGAACGGCAAGTCAGACAAAATTAAAAGGGCATATTTATATAATGAATATGAATTCGGAGGACAGAAATTATTAAATATTAAAGCATTAGATTTATCACTAAAAGCTTCAGTCATACAAAAGTTATACTTAAATCCAAACTGGTTCTCAAGCAAATTAGTAAGATTGTCTCACCCAATGATCAAGAAAGGCCTTTTTCCCTTTATTCAGATTACAACAACTCATTTGCAGTTATTTGAAAAGGAAATCATCTCCCAAATAGCACTATTTCTTAAACAAGCCATAGAAAGTTGGTTGCAATTTCAATTTAATCCTCCAGAAACGACAGAACAAATAATGCAACAAATATTGTGGTTAAATTCAAATATACTAATTGACAAAAAAAACTTTATTTTTTGACAGAATGTTTAAAAAAGGTATAATCTTCGTAAATGATATCATCGGTAGGACTGGTGGAGTTATGTCCCACATGCAGCTAACAAAAACATATGGAAATGTCTGCTCTACCCAAAATTACAACCAAATAATTGCAGCCTTACCGCAAAAGTGGAAGACGAAAGTGGAAGGGGGAGAAAGTAAGGAACTTGTCTGTCGGCCTTGCATTAAAGAACATAATTGGTTAAGGAAAACTGTGATAAATAAAAAAGTATATCAGTTTCACTTAAGGACCAAAGGATTGACAGCCGTCCCATATAGATTGCAAAATAGTTGGGAAGAGATTTTTGGTGTACCGATCCCATGGCATAGTGTTTATGAACTGACACGCAAAACGACACCGGATTCAAAAATTAGAATCTTTCAATTTAAATTATTATATAAAATTCTTGCTACCAATATAATGTTATTTATATGGGGGATACAATCTTCCCAGCTCTGCAGATTTTGCTGTGAAGAGACAGAATCATTAGATCATTTGTTTTGGTTCTGTCCATTTGTAGCTTGTTTTTGGACACAGGTCCAGGAATGGCTAAAGGATTGCAATATTTACCTAGAGCTAACCTTGCAGATAGCATTACTGGGTGATCTGAAAAGTCATAGTCATTCGATCAATAATATAATAATACTTTTAGCAAAAATGTTTATTTTTAATTCACAATCTGTCGAAGCAATGAGAATAGAAAGGTTCAGAACTTTTATAAAACATCACAGTACGGTTGAAATATATATGGCAAATAGAAATCCTATATGGATGGTGTTAAGAGATAGATAGGAGGTATTGAATAGTGTTGAAGGATGGGACTAATAACAAATAACAACAAATAATAACAAAGATAGCTAATAATGTAAGCATACTGTGTCCATAATAACATTTTACATTTACATTTTAGTCATTTAGCAGACGCTCTTATCCAGAGCGACTTACAGGATTATGTATATAGGTTGTATGTTGGGAGCTTTTGGGAAAGAGCACAGTTAGAAAGATATGGCATATAGAAGCAAACCGGATGGACATCATGAAAATGATCGGAGAGGTTGAGAGTAGAAGAAGTTCAGGAGCAAAAAAAATAAATATATATAATAGAATTATTGTAAAATTAACTCTGTCCATAAGGTGTAGATAGTAAGTATAGACCGGAAGTAGAGGCCTGGGCATTGTTGTTCACTAATTAACTCCAAGTAGGGAAAGGATGGCGGGGTTGAAAAGTATTAAAGGGGAGAATATATATAAAAAACATGGGGGATTGGAAGTGATGCAGACAATTACATTGATAGAAGATACAATATATCTGCAATATTAAGCTGATCCATCCCCCCAAGAACAAAAAAATAAAAAAATAAAAAATAAATAAAAACAGGTGTGCCTTCTTAAAAGTTAATTTGTGGAATTTATTTCCTTCTTAATGCGTTTGAGCCAATCAGTTGTGTTGTGACAAGGTAGGGGGGGGAGGGGTATACAGAAGATAGCCCTATTTAGTAAAAGAACAAGTCCATATTATGGCAAGAACAGCTCAAATAAGCAAAGAGAAATGACAGTCCATCATTACTTTAAGACATGAAGGTCAGTCAATATGGGACATTTCAAGAACTTTGAAAGTTTCTTCAAGTGCAGTCGCAAAAACCATCAAGCGCTATGATGAATCTGGCTCTCATGAGGACCACCACAGGAATGGAAGACCCAGAGTTACCTCTGCTGCAGAGGATAAGTTCATTCGAGTTACCAGCCTCAGAAATTGCAGCCCAAATAAATGCTTCACAGAGTTCAAGTCACAGACACATCTCAACATCAACTGTTCAGAGGGGACTGTGTGAATCAAGCCTTCATGGTCGAATTGCAGCAAAGAAACCACTACTAAAGGACACCAATAATAAGAAGAGACCTGCTTGGGCCAGTGCCTTAGACCACTGCAATGCAGTGCCTTAGACCACTGCGCCACTCGGGAGGCCCATCCCATCTGGTATGTGTTTAGTGGGACTATCATTGGTTTTTCAACAGGACAATGACCCAACACACCTCCAGGCTGTGTAAGGGCTACTTTACCAAGAAGGAGAGTGATGGAGTGCTGCATCAGATGACCTGGCCTTCACAATCACTTGACTTCAACCCAATTGAGATGGTTTGGGATGAGTTGGACCGCAGAGTGAAGGAAAAGCAGCCAACAAATGCTCAGCATATGTGGGAACTCCTTCAAGACTGTTGGAAAAGCATTCCTCGTGAAGCTGATTGAGAGAATGCCAAGAATGTGCAAAGCTGCCATCAAGGCAAAGGGTGGCTACTTTGAAGAATCTAAAATCTAAAATATATTTTGATTTGTTTAACACTTTTTTGGTTACTACATGATTCCATATGTGTTATTTCATAGTTCTGATGTCTTCACTATTATTCTACAATGTAGAACATAGTAAAAATAAAGAAAAATCCTTGAATGTGTAGGTGTCCAAACTTTTGACTGGTACTGTATGTCTGCTGGTTTCTGTTGCCCATTGGTGGTCACTCAGCCTGTACTTGGTAAGGATCTGTCACTCTGTCTCTCTCTCTCTCTCTGGCACACTGTGGTATTTCACCCAATAGATGTGTGTTCTTTGTGAATTCTGTCTCTCTCTCAATTCAATTCAAAGGGCTTTATTGGCATGGGCAAAATATGTTTACATTGCCAAAGCAACTGAAATAGATAATAAAAAAAGTGAAATAAACAATACAAAATTAACAGTAAACATTACACTCACAAGTTTCAAAGGAATTATGGCTACGTACAGTGTTATACTGATGTGCAAATAGTAAAAAGTACAAAGGAGAAAATAAATAAACATAAATATGGGTTGTATTTACAATGATGTTTGTTCTTCAATTGTTGCTCTTTTCTTGTGGCAACAGGTCACACTTCTTGCTGCTGTGATGGCTCTCTTTCTCTCCCTCTCTCTCTCTCTCTCTCTCTCTCTAAACTCAGCAAAAAAAGAAACGTCCCTTTTTCAGGACCCTGTCTTTCAAAGATCATTCATAAAAATCCAAATAACTTCACAGATCTTCATTGTAAAGGGTTTAAACACTGTTTCCCATGCTTGTTCAATGAACCATAAACAATTAATGAACATGCACCTGTGGAACGGTCGTTTAGACACTAACAGCTTACAGACGGTAGGCAATTAAGGTCACAGTTATGAAAACTTAGGACACTAAAGAGGCCTTTCTACTGACTCTGAAAAACACCAAAAGAAAGATGCGCATGGTCCCTGCTCATCTGCGTGAACGTGCCTTAGGCATGCTGCAAGGAGGCATGAGGACTGCAGATGTGGCCAGGGCAATAAATTGCAATGACCGTACTGTGAGACGCCTAAGACAGCGCTACAGGGAGACAGGAAGGACAGCTGATCAACCTCGCAGTGGCAGAGCACGTGTAACAACACCTGCACAGGATCGGTACATCAGAACATCACACCTGCGGGACAGGTACAGGATAGCAACAACAACTGCCCGAGTTACACCAGGAACGCACAATCCCTCCATCAGTGCAGTCCATCAGTGACTGTCCGCAATAGGCTGAGAGAGGCTGGACTGAGGGCTTGTAGGCCTGTTGTAAGGCAGGTCCTCACCAGACATCACCGGCAACAGCGTCACCTATGGGCACAAACCCACCGTCGCTGGACCAGACAGGACTGGCAAAAAGTGCTCTACACCGACGAGTCACGGTTTTGTCTCACCAGGGGTGATGGTCGGATTCGCGTTTATCGTTGAAGGAATGAGCGTTACACCGAGGCCTGTACTCTGGAGCGGGATCGATTTGGAGGTGGAGGGTCCGTTATGGTCTGGGGCGGTGTGTCACAGCATCATCGAACTGAGCTTGTTGTCATTGCAGGCAATCTCAACGCTGTGCGTTACAGGGAAGACATCCTCCTCCCTCATGTGGTACCCTTCCTGCAGGCTCATCCTGACATGACCCTCCAGCATGACAATGCCACCAGCCATACTGCTCGTTCTGTGCGTGATTTCCTGCAAGACAGGAATGTCAGTGTTCTGCCATGGCCAGCGAAGAGGCCGGATCTCAATCCCATTGAGCACGTCTGGGACCTGTTGGATCGGAGGGTGAGGGCTAGGGCCATTCCCCCCAGAAATGTCCGGGAACTTGCAGGTGCCTTGGAGGAAGAGTGGGGTAACATCTCACAGCAAGAACTGGCAAATCTTGTGCAGTCCATGAGTAGGAGATACACTGCAGTACTTAATGCAGCTGGTGGCCACACCAGACACTGACTGTTACTTTGTTCAGGGACACATTATTCAATTTCTGTTAGTCACATGTCTGTGGAACTTGTTCAGTTTATGTCTCAGTTTTTGAATCTTTTATGTTCATACAAATATTTACACATGTTAAGATTGCTGAAAAAAAACGCAGTTGACAGTGAGAGGATGTTTCTTTTTTTGCTGAGTTTATATATATATATATATATATATATATATATATATATATATTTCAATTACATTTAAGGGGCTTTATTGGCATGGGAAACATGTATCTCTCTGTCTCTCTCTCTCTGTCCTTCTCCCTGTCTTTCTCTCTCTCTCTCTCTCTCTCTCTCTCAATTCAATTAAATTTCAATTTAAGGGCTTTATTGGCATGGGAAACGTATGTTAACATTGCCAAAGTAAGTGAAGTAGATAGTAAACAAAAGTGAAATAAACAATAAATATTAACAGTAAACATTACACTCAGAAGTTCCAAAAGAATAAATACATTTCAAATGTCAAATTATTTGTATATATACAGTGTTGTAGCAATGTGCAAATAGTTAAAGTACAAATGGGAAAATGAATAAACATAAATATGGGTTGTATTTACAATGGTGTTTGTTCTTCACTGGTTGCCCTTTTCTTGTGGCAACAGGTCACAAATATTGCTGCTGTGATGGCACACTGTGGTTTTTCACCCAGTAGATAAGGGACTGTATCAAAATTGGGTTTGTTTTCAAATTCTTTGTGGATCTCTGTCATCTGAGGGAAATATGTGTCTCTAATATGGTCATACATTTGGCAGGAGGTTAGGAAGTGCAGCTCAGTTTCCACCTCATTTTGTGGGCAGTGTGCACATAGCCTGTCTTCTCTTGAGAGCCAGGTCTACCTACGGCGGCCTTTCTCAATAGCAAGGCTATGGTCACTGAGTCTGTACATAGTCAAAGCTTTCCTTAAGTTTGGGTCAGTCACAGTGGTCAGGTGTTCTGCCACTGTGTACTCTCTGTTTAGGGCCAAATAGCTTTCTAGTTTGCTCTGTTTTTTTTGTTAATTCTTTCCAATGTGTCAATTAATTCTCTTTTTGTTTTCTCATGATTTGGTTGGGTCTAATTGTGTTGTTGTTGTTGTCCTGGGGCTCTGTGGAGTCTGTTTGTGTTTGTGAACAGAGCCCCAGGACCAGCTTACTTAGGGGACTCTTCTCCAAGGTCATCTCTCTGTAGGTGATGGCTTTGTTATGGAAGGTTTGGGAATCGCTTCCTTTTAAGTGGTTATTGAATTTAACTCTCTCTCTCTCTCTCTCTCTCTCTCTCTCTCTCTCTCTCTCTCTCTCTCTCTCTCTCTCTCTCTCTCTCTCTCTCTCTCTCTCTCTCTCTCTCTCTCTCTCTCTCTCTCTCTCTCTCTCTCTCTCTCTCCATCACTGCCCGCTGGTTCTCACCACTGGGACCACCCTCCAGAGACCCTCAGGTGTGAGGGGAATTATATCTCTTCATAAATGTTTACGGTCTGGGTTTTATAAAGGAAAAGGCCACCTTATCTTTTGTTCTGCTCTCTGTTAATTGACTTGATGATTAGAGAGATTAGAGCATGCTGTTAGACTCAACAAGTCCCTGAATGTGACCCGAATTGCAGCCTAAGTAGTGCACTACTTTTGATCAGGGCCCACAGTATATAGGGAAAAGGTTGCCATTTGTTCTAAGACAGAAAGGCCAGCCCGTCCACATCCACATATCGTATTCACAGTCATACTGTAGTCTAGAAATTGGTTATTCCCATGTGAGCTCTTCAAACACTCATTATCTTTTAAACTGTGTCAGACATAAACCAGAATTTGTTTGTGATATATACGTTTACCCCATAGGAAACAGAAATCATGTAGTGGATGTATTATTATTAGATTATATGCTGTAGGCTGTGGTCAACAGTACATTAGTAACTGTAGCGTATTAGTTAGAAGCTTACCAAGAGGAAACTTAAATGTACTTATGTAACCTCATGTAGTGAGATGATATGGTGATTCAACGTGGACTACATGTAGCAGATGTAATAAATTCATTTTCCTTTCCTGGTATAAAAAATAGGCAATGTGTGGTTGATTCAGGGCCAGAGATGTGCTCTGGGTCACTGTGCTCCCTCTACATGCAGGCCTTACTTCCTTAGATAGTACCTGGCTCTTTCCATCCACTCCATCCCAGGGCCCATTACTGCTAATGTAAAAGAGGAGGAGAGTACCTCCTCAGTCCTCAGATAAACTCACCTCTAATCAGAATCTAATCAGAAGGTTCTATAGAGTTCTACCTACATAAGTAGGATCTTTATTTGATCACGCTTTTGTTGCTGAGAATTTCTGTTTTGCTTGCATTTCGGTTAATTACACAAATATTTTGGAGTTCCAATAATTTCCTGGGGTTTGAGCAAGTTTTATGTTCAGTTGAGTTTTTAATTAGTGTGTGTGTGTATGAAACAACGGTATTTTAATAAAAAACAACACCATTTTAATCAAAAACAACACTATTCTAATCAAAAACAACACTATTCTAATCAAAAACAACACTATTTTAATCTACTAACTTTGTTGTTTCTTTTCAGTGTTGCTGACAGGCTAAAGTCTTTCCCAATACATACAGATTTAATTAAAACAATGTCACGCCTTTAGCAATGCATTCAAAACAGACAATATCATATGCAGTATCTGCCAAGTCAGACAAATCAACAGCATCTGTTCTAACTCTATCAATCTCACTGTCAACAGCGGATGCCTCCCAAATAGTACCCTATTCCCTGTATATAGCCCCATGGACCCTGGTTAAAAGCATTGCACTACATAGGTAAAAGGGTGCAATTTGAATCTCTTTAACATCATGGAGGTTGTGATGTGACCCCAACAAACATTGTTACTCCAGTTGCAACTTCTTTCCTATAAAGCTGACCAAATGTGATCCTTATCATACTAGTCTCACCACCACTGTTGCATAATCTTCCTCCATGTGGACTTGCAAGTGTCTCTGCTATGTGCTGTGTGTGAGCCTCTCTAACCTCCACCCCTCATATGGATTAGAGGTTAGGTAAGACGTTACTTGAGATATCTTGATAAGCAACAGCAAGCACCACCACTTTCTCTCACTTCACTTCCCTTCTTTTCATTCTCCACATCACTCAATATCTCTTAGTTCCTCTCCTCTCCTCTCCTCTCCTCTCCTCTCCTCTCCTCTCCTCTCCTCTCCTCTCCTCTCCTCTCCTCTCCTCTCCTCTCCTCTCCTCTCCTCTCCTCTCCTCTCCTCTCCTCTCCTCTCCTCTCCCCTCTTCGTTTAACTTCTCACATTTCAGCTGGCTGGAGAGAGAGAAGGATGAAGAGATAAAGATGGCATCAGAGAGAGAAAGGGCCATCATCTATCAGGCTAGCAGTAGATGTTACACTCCTCCTCCTCCTCCTCCTCACTCTCTAACTCACTTACTCTCTAAGATCACTCACTCATTCCTCACTCTCTAATTCACTCACTCTATTCACTCACTCACTCATCACTCACACTCTCTAAACGCACTCTCTAACTCACTCACTCTCTAACTCACTCATGCACTACAATCAGACTACTGCTGAATGTCTATGGTGACATCCTCCCACCCTCAGTGCATGCTATATTATAGGAGCATTCAGCATTCTATCACAGGTTAGGAGAGTCAAAGGTCACTATCTCTCTGGTCACCAGATGCTGTTTATCCTCTTGGCACCGTTGGCCTCCTCTCCTCTCCTCCTCTCCTTCCCTACTCCTCTCCTCATCTCATCCTCCACTCCTCTCCTCCCCTTCTCCTCTCCTCATCCTCCCCTCCACTCTCCCCTTCCTACCAGGGGAGTGGCTGACTTTCAGAGAACAGAAGAGGGCTTAGAGGGAAGAATCAATAACACATGATTTATTGATCACTAAAAATGATTATCCTCATTAGCCCCCTAAAGGGACCTCAGCGATCAACAGATTACTAAATGTCATCACCCTCCCTCCCTCTGGCCTGGCCCCACCCTCTGGCCTGGCCCTTCCCTTCCCTTGGGCCCCTCCCTCCCTCTGGCCCCTCCCTCCCTCCCTCGGGCCTGGCCCCTCCCTCCCTCGCGCCCCTCCCTTCCTCCCTCTGGGCCCTCCCTCCCTCTGGCCCCTCCCTCCCTCTGGCCTGGCCTCTCTCTCAAGGCAATTTTTTGCAGTCTATGGCTTGAGGAAACTGTGCAGACACAGTGATCTGAGCTATATGATTGGCCAGCGGTAGGGCTATAGGTGCACTTGATTTGCTCTCTGGGCCTGCCGGGTAGGCAGAGTTCTACCTTCAGATACATGATATTGTTCAAAATGGGAACAATTTGCCTTCCTGGTGCTAGGGCTGCTGGATCAAGTGCACCTACTGGCAAAAGCATGAACTACAACAAAAAAAGAGTAACGCAAGGCTTTATCGTTGGTTTTTACAGAAATGTTTGGTGATCGACTACGAATGCCTTGGAGATAGACCAGTTGATCGCAATCAACCGGTTGGTGACCACTGCTTTACAACGTCTTCTGTCTTTACGGAGTCAGAATATAGCCTATTAGTTTCCGTTTACCGTAGAGCCAGAAACCACCGGTTGTCTCTGCAGCATTTCAACAAAGATTAGAACAAAAGACAGCAAAGTGGCTGTATGTGTTCAATACTCCTCTCACAATTACCGGGGCTCGTGCTAATGACTGTGCAATCCCTCACTCTCCTCTCCTTCAGATCTCTCTGTAAAGGTGCTGCGTTGCCCCGCACATGTTTTCTATTGCATTAAACATTCATTTGGAGTGCGCTCTGCTATGTAAATGTAAATGTTCTGTGTATGACTTCACAACATGTAAAAGGTGTTTATTTACAGAGGGAATTAGGCTGGCGTACAGAATGAATGATGTGGCGGCTCACAGTTCTGATATGGGGAAAACACAAATACAGTCGAGCAGGCAGGAGGGCAGCTGTTATGGAATTCACTCTTTAATTGCCTGGAGGCCTTGGTCTGCTGCTGGAGGAGTCATACCACTGTACCAACTTCTGCACACACACACATGCTTTTTCACACACTCTCGAACAAGCACGCAACCATACACACACACAGATACGCAGGCAGGGAGGCACACACACACACTCATAACAACCCTCCGACATGTCCTTCCTGAAGAAACAGCATATCTGAATATATGATTGTGGACATCCAGCCAGGGCCAGGGCCCCTGTTCATCTCTATCTGTGTCATGTTGAAAGCCTAAGAGAGGGGAAGGCCAGGGCCTGTCTTCCTGTTCCTCAACACTTTGAGCCGGCCTCTCTCTCGTTCACTGCTGGACAACAGATTGTTGGCGCTGAACGCAGCTCTTAAGCACTCTAGCTATATAAATCCGCCACACTTTCACTCCCACAGAACACAGGACACTGAAGAGTGTGTGTGTGTGTGCGCGTGTGTCTGTGCGTGTGCTTGCGTGGGTGCGTGTGTGTGCGTGTGCGTGTGTCCTGCCGTGCTTGTCTGTGTGTATGTTGTAGTTTATTGAAAGGGAAGGGGCCAGATGAGGGATCGAGGGTGGGGGTGTAGTGGCGAGGAGATCAAATGTGTTTTTAATTAATTCAAGACACTGCAGTGAAACTATGTTTTAATTAAGCTAGAGGGGTCAGGCCTCTCCGTACTCAAACCTCTCTCCCAATTACTGGACCATCTTTACTCCTTATGTTCCCACAATGCAAATGAAAACCCCACCAGCGGCGTTCTGTTATGTATGCACTCACAAGTTTATGGGAGTGTTTTTACTGGAGGATGCGGGGCGGACTGGCAGACTGTGTGGAGCGGAATGGAAATCACCCCCCACGGACAGACTGGTAGGTTGAGACGACAGTGTGTGTGTGTGTGTGTACTGATGCCAATGCCTTAATGTTCATTAAGCTTTAATGTTGAATTTATGAGTGAGATCATGCTAGGATGTTGACAAGTTTGGTTCCGCTAGATATAGAGGGGTATGCTGTTGAGAGGTAACCACATGCCAATTACTACTTTATACCATATGCTTTTTAACAAGATGACTGCAATGGGTATAGATCATGGCTGCTGAATAGTAGCGCTAAAGGGCTGAAGGCAAGGGCTACTGTCTGTGTTTGTCCATTTGTTATTGGATGTGTGTGTGTGTGTGTGTGTGTGTGTAAGGGTGTCCATTTATTATTGCCCTTGTGGACCCCTATTATCCCATCCCTTGCTGTCTCCAGACTGTCCCCTCCTGCCGTCCCCTGCTGGCTGGATGATCCCTCATGTCCCATGTGGCTGCAGGGCTGCAGCAGGGCTGGAGGGGCACAGCCGCACCTGTGGAGGAGGGTGACTGGTCACCACTCATAATGATGCATGGAACAGGCCTGGACACAGTATGACACAGGCAGTCAGCCACGCAGGGACCTTTAAGACCAAAATAGCACCGGGCCACAGTCACAAACACAGGCAAATACCTGTGAATGATCATTGGGGTACTACATAGAACACTACATATTGAGGCGATTACTGAAACTGTCACTGTCTTCTCGACAGGCACATAGGCTAACAGGCAATTTTCAGAGTCTGTGATAGGCTTGCCGAATGTACATACACTATATATACAAAAGTATGTGGACACCCCTTCAAATTAGTGGATTCAGCTATTTCAGCCACACCTGTTGCTGACAGGTGTATATAATTGAGCACACAGCCATGCAATCTCAATAGACAAACATTGGCAGTAGAATGGCCTTACTGAAGAGCCCAATGACTTTCAACATGGCACAGTCATAGGATGCCACCTTTCCAACAGGTCAGTTTGTCACATTTCTGCCCTGTTAGAGCTGCCCCGGTCAACTGTAAGTGCTGTTATTGTGAACTGGAAACATCCAGGAGCAACAACGGCTCAGCCGCGAAGTGGTAGGCCACACAAGCTCACAGAACAGGACCGTCGAGTGCTGAAGCGCGTAAAAATAGTCTGTCCTCGGTTGCAACACTTACTACCGAGTTCCAATCTGCCTCTGGAAGCAACGTCAGCACAAGGACTGTTCGTCGGGATCTTCATGAAATGGGTTTCCATGGCCGAGCAGCCGCACACAAGCCTAAAATGGTCAGGGGCTATTTTTCATGGTTCGGGCTAGGCCCCTTAGTTCCAGTGAAGGGAAATCTTAACGCTACAGCATGCAATGACATTCTAGACGATTCTCTGCTTCCAACTTTGTGGCAACAGTTTGGGTAAGGCCCTTTCCTGTTTCATCATGTCAATTCCCCCGTGCACAAAGCAAGGTCCATACAGAAATGGTTTGTCGAGATCGGTGTGGAAGAACTTGACTGGCCAGCACAGAGCCCTGACCTCAACCCCATCGAACACCTTTGGGATGAATTGGAACGTCGACTGAGAGCCAGGCCTAACAGCCCAACATCAGTGCCAGACCTCACTAATGCTCTTGTGGCTGAATGGAAGCAAGTCCCTGCAGCAATGTTCCAACATCAAGTGGAAAGCCTTCCCATAAAAGTGGAGGCTGTTAGAGCACGGCACTTGTAACGCCAAGGTAGTGGGTTCGATCCCCGGGACCACCCATACACAAAAAATGTATGCACGCATGACTGTAAGTCGCTTTGGATAAAAGCGTCTGCTAAATGGCATGTTATTATATTATTATAGCAGCAAAGGGGGGACCAACTCCATATTAATGCCCATGATTTTGGAATGAGATGTTCGATGAGCAGGTTTCTACATACTTTTGGTCATGTAGTGTATTACTCTCTTACTTATTTTAGGAGTATGTCTTCCTACTTCTCCATTTTATAGATGATAAACATTATCCGTAGATTAAGTAGCTATATCAATCACTTGTCAAGCTAAAGCTGCATGAGGCTCCCCAAGCAGTTTCTAAACTGTCAGATGGCATGTTGATGACACCGTCTAGACTAGACTACACTGCTAGGGTCTGATTTGGTCGTCAATGGCAGTTTTGTTGTGTTTAATTCCTGTATCATAGCACGTTAAGCTCACAGCTACATGTGTGATCTGCATACATCATGGAAAAAGTTACAATACACTGAGCTCTCTCCTCCATAAACACACCAAATGGCAGTGAGAAAGTAGCAGTAGCTTGGCTAGACGACTCCTAAATATTTTCTAATGGCATCTGCATGCGGCAACTCCCCCATCTGCCTACCATTCACCCTTCATCAAATGAAAATAGTTGGAAATGAGGAATTCCACTTCCCACCACGGTTGTTGATTTGCCAGGCAGTAAAAATGAAAGAGTAAAAGGGGGGGGAGAAAACGTATCTGGCTTGGATTGTGCCGTTTAAATTCTGGTGCTGTTTATTCTTAATTAAATAATATCTAAACAATGAGGAAAGTGTGTGTGTGTGTGTGTGTGTGTGTGTGTGTGTGTGTGTGTGTGTGTGTGTGTGTGTGTGTGTGTGTGTGTGTGTGTGTGTGTGTGTGTGTGTGTGTGTGTGTGTAAGAGAGAGAGAGTTTTGTTTCCCTTGGCAAACCGTTACTGGAATGTTACAAGGGAAAGGGAAGTAGATTTAAGCCTCAACAGTGGTGCGCCGGCTACAGCTTTTAAGACCTATTTTACCCATAAAAATATTTTTACCATGCTCTTATCATCTCTACTCTACAGCACAGTCTTACAGATATGCTACATGTGAGACGGTCCCATTCTTTTCAAGGAAACCTGGGTGTAAGCATCGCAGGTCTGCAAGAGGCTTGTGCTGCTCAGAGTAAAATTATGCTCTGGGTGTTCACTGGAGCAGCTAAAAACCTACTGTTTTCACCACACTCCAGCATAGCTCCCCTTTTTTATTTAACCTTAATTTAACTAGGCAAGTCAGTTAACAACAAATTCTTATTTACAATGACGGCCTACACCGGCCAAACCCGGACGACGCTGGGCCAATTGTGCGCCGCCCTATGGGACTCCCAATCACGGCCGGTTGTGATGCAGCCTGGAATTGAACCAGGGGGTCTGTAGTGACGCCTCAAGCACTGAGATGCAGTGCCTTAGACCGCTGCACCACTCGGGAGCCCACAAGCCCTGTTAAGACCACAATGCTTACTATGGCTGTGTGCAAGTGCACCTAGTTTTTGTGGGCTGGTGCTGTCCTGTTTGTTTCTCATTCGAGTTCAGTCAGCTCTCAACTGCTACAATACTTTATTTGGTATTGAGCCATTCTGTATGATGTATGCTGCAAAGCCACTCAGACCAGATATTACCAACTGTGGAAAAAAGAGAAAGATATTGTAGTTATGCAGTCAGCAGGCAGGTGCAGAGACAGAGAAACGTGTGATGTAGTTTATGTATGCCAGACCGACAGCGCTGTGAATGTGTGTACACAGAGAGAGAGAGAGAGAGAGAGAGAGAGAGAGAGAGAGACAGAGACAGAGACACAGAGAGACAGACATTTTGTGCATGTGTGAGTATTGAAATTGAATTGAGAGATGGAGAGAGAGACAGACATTTTGTGCATGTGTGAGTATGCAGATGAACATGTGCGTGTCTGCGTGTGTGAAAGAGACACAGCGAAAGAGAGCTAGAAAGTCCCTGCTACTTTGCAAGCTGGAGACGATCACATGCTGCTGTCTACAGGGTCTCATCTAAACCCTTCATCCATAATCTCTTCCTGCAGCCTCCCTGCTCAGCCTGTATGTGCATGTGAACTTGGTCTCCCTGACTCGTACTATAAAGCACGTAAAGACACACAGATACTGCTGAAGTCAGGCCAGATAAGAACCTACACTGCCTGAGCAAGAGCTGGGACGGGTGGAAAAGCCACAAGACTAATACAACCAGAATGGACCCCCCCCCCCACCCACCCACTCTCTCCGTCTCTCTCCCTCTCTTTGTGTGTTCAAACATCTGCCAGCATGTTTTGAACTCCAGTAGCGAGTGGTCCCTCAGAAGTTTGCACTAAATAATAATTCCATATGCTACGGGCCCTTTATTCCTCACTCCCTTTTATCTGCTGTGATACATAGCAGACAGACGTGCTGCATATTTTAAACAGGAGGCTGTACTGCTGATTAGTAGGAATAGGTTCTGGTGAGTCATTATCATTTCTGGAGGACAAAGGAGTGATAAAGGTGATTAAATAATTGATTTTAATATGACTTACTTGACTTGATCAGTCTTTGTCGCTGTGGTAGCTTAGGGTCAGAGTTAGGGTTAGTGTTAGGGTTGGAGTTTGGTCAAGAGTCAGGGTTAGGGTCAGGGTTAGAGTCCTGGTTAGGGTCAGGGTTATGGTTAGAGTCAGGGTTAGGGTCAGAGTTAGGGTCAGGGTTAGGGCACAGTTAGGGTCAGGGTTAGGGTTCGTTGATTCCCCACGGCATGCTAATCAGAGTTTTGTAGGTACAAATGTAGGGCTGGTCCTTGGGCCCCCTGTTGGGCCAGGTTGACTGGCAGACGGATACACAAATAGCAGGTGTTACCGTGGCGATGTCGAACAGCTTGACATCTTGCCATCCCAAGTTTAGATTGCGTCCCTGGGGATCGCCATTAGACTAAGACTCCCCTGCACCGAAGGTCCGGTCCTAGCACACGCACACACGGACAGACGGACAGAGAGCGAGAGACAGACGGACATACACACCCAGTCACACACATACACACAGCAGAAGCATCCACCGTTGTAATTAAGCAGGGAAGGGAGAGATAGATGAGATTTAAAAAATGAGATAAGTCATTATCTGTGTCTCACGGTGCTGCAAGTCAGTATGAAGATGCTCATTGTTTTTCCCTTACGAGCTCTGACTGCTGAGGAATAATGTACTTACTATGACTGTGATATGTGGTTGTCCCACCTAGCTATGTTAAGATGAATGCACTAACTAAGTAATATATAATAATATTTACTGTAAGTCGCTTTGGATAAGAGCGTCTGCTAAATGACTAAAATGTAAATGTGGGAGTTGAATATTGGTTCTACTAGTATAGTCAATTCCCATGATGAAAAATAAATATGTACTCTATTAATGATATAAATCACAATGCTGATTCATACATTGTAACGGAATACTGTAAATTATACGGTAATTTAGGGTATTATCAACAGTAAAATATGATGAAACGTTTTTCTGCAGCATACTGTAAATTATGGTGCACTGTGGGAAAATGTTGTGGGTGGGGAAAAAATTGCTGTACAGTGACTTGTGAAAGTATTCACACCCCTTGGCATTTTTCCTATTTTGTTGCCTTACAACCTGGAATTAAAATGGATTTTTTGAGGGTTTGTATCATTTGATTTACACAACATGCCTACCACTTTGAAGATGCAAAATATTTGTTATTGTGAAACAAATAAGAAATAACACAAAAAAACAGAACTTGAGCTTGCATAACTATTCACCTCTCGAGACACCTTTTGCAATAATTACAGCTGCAAGTCTCTTGGGGTATGTCTCTATAAGCTTGGCACATCTAGCCACTGGGATTTTTGCCCATTCTTCAAGGCAAAACTGCTCCAGCTCCTTCAAGTTGGATCGGTTCCGCTGGTGTACAGCAATCTTTAAGTCATACCACAGATTCTCAATTGGATTGAGGTCTGGGCTTTGACTAGGCCATTCCAAGACATTTAAATGTTTCCCCTTAAACCCCTCGGGTGTTGCTTTAGCAGTATGCTTAGGGTCATTGTCCTGCTGGAAGGTGAACCTCCATCCCAGTCTCAAATCTCTGGAAGACTGAAACAGGTTTCCCTCAAGAATTTCCCTGTATTTAGCGACATCCATCATTCCTTCAATTCTGACCAGTTTCCCAGTCCCTGATGATTAAAAACATCCCCATAGCACGTGGGGATGGTGTTCTCGGGGTGATGAGAGGTGTTGGGTTTGCGCCAGACATAACGTTTTCCTTGATGGCCAAAAAGCTCAATTTTAGTCTCATCTGACCAGAGTACCTTCTTCCATATGTTTGGGGAGTCTCCCACATGGCTTTTGGCGAGCATCAAACGTGTTTGTTTATTTTTTTCTTTAAGCAATGGCTTTTTTCTGGCCACTCTTCCGTAAAGCCCAGCTCTGTGGAGTGTACGGCTTAAAGTGGTCCTATGGACAGATACTCCAATCTCCGCTGTGGAGCTTTGCAGCTCCTTCAGGGTTATCGTTGGTCTCTTTGTTGCCTCTCTGATTAATGCCCTCCTTGCCTGGTTCGTGAGCTTTGGTGGGCGGCCCTCTCTTGGCAGGTTTGTTGTGGTGCCATATTCTTCCATTTTTTAATAATGGATTTAATGGTGCTCCGTGGGATGTTCAAAGTTTCGGATATCTTTTTATAACCCAACCCTGATCTGTACTTCTCCACAACTTTGTCCCTGACCTGTTTGGAGAGCTCCTTGGTCTTCATGGTGCCGCTTACTTGGTGGTGCCCCTTTCTTAGTGGTGTTGTAGACTCTGGGGCCTTTCAGAACAGGTGTATATATACTGAGATCATGTGACACTTAGATTGCACACAGGTGGACTTTATTTAACTAATTATGTGACTTCTGAAGGTAATTGGTTGCACCAGATCTTATTTAGGGGCTTCATAGCAAAGGGGGTGAATACATATGCACGCATCACTTTTCCGTTATTTATTTTTTAGAATGTTATGAAACAAGTTATATTTTTCATTTAACTTCACCAATTTCGACTATTTTGTGTATGTCCATTACATGAAATCCAAATAAAAATCCATTTAAATTACAAGTTGTAATGCAACAAAATAGGAAAAAACGCCAAGGGGGATGAATACTTTTGCAAGGCACTGTATTTCGAGTGGTACTGTAATTCCACCCCATAGAATACAGTACCGTACTTTGGAGTGCCTTGTAAGAGGCTGTATTTGTTGCACACGTGAGTGAGAACGCTGTACCAATTTAATTCCTAGGTGGTTATATTGCCCCATCAATTTGTATAGGGGATAGCTTGCAGTGGCAGCAAGTCTTAAACCTTAAATGGTTGAGCATTTTGCCATGTCCTTGGTCTGTTTTGTCCTTGGTCTGTTTTGTCCTTGGTCTGTTTTGTCCTTGGTCTGTTTTGCCCTGTACTCTCTGACGGTTTGGAAGCCTTTATTAAGGCCTGTAGAAGTGCAAGTGGTATAACACCAAATATGAATACATGAATAATGTGTAAACAATTAGCCTAGCAGCCAACCTGCTTGCACCAATCCCTTGTAATTACAGTAAAATACTGTGAAATACAAACCCCTCCCTCAATGAACGTCATTAATTTATCAATTAATTTAATTAATTACATTAGAATTAAAATTTGTACAGTATAATACAGCCAATTCTACGGTATTGTACTGTGTGTCATTACACAGTACTTGCTTTGATGCCATATTTATTTATGAAGTACAGAATTTTACAGAATTCTATATTCTGAACAGTGTAGTTCAGAATATAATACTGTAATGATATTTTTGAAGAAATACATGTGTCATAGATAAGTAAAGGCAACTCCTGGAACACCCCAGTTATCTACAGGTAACTGCCAAAGTTAAGGAAACCCCAGTTATCTACAGGTAAAAGCCAAAATAAAGGAAACCCCAGTTATCTACAGGTAAAAGCCTAAATAAAGGAAACTCCCAGTTATCTACAGGTAAAAGCCAAAATAAAGAAAACCCCAGGTATCAATCTATCAGAGATGGTAGTGCAGTGGGCACTACACAATATATTTATCTGCATGTATTCATGTAATGAGGACTAGTCACTGTGGAGTTCTTAGAGTCCACAGCTGGGGAATGTATTCAAATTGTCTGTTTCTTCAAACACCACCAGACTTTGTCAAAGGGAGCTCTAGCCTGCACACTGGAACTGGCTGAGAGAGGAAAAACCTTGCAATCAAAACAGAAAATGAAGAACAAATATTTGCTGAGGGAAATCAAGAGGTGACAGAGGTGGTAGGGACTGTGGCAGATGCATTGTTATTTTTCTTATATTTCACTTATTTCTTCCTCGTCCTCCCTCCTTGACCCCCACTCTTCATCCTCCCCCTCCTCCTCCTCCCTTCCCTCCTCCTCCTCCTCCTCCTGTGTCTATGTACAGTGCACTCTGAAAGTATTCAGACCGCTTGACTTTTTCCACATTGTGTCACGTTACAGTCTTATTCTAAAATTGATAACATTAATTTTTTCCCTCATCAATCTACACACAATACCCCATAATGACAAAGCAAAAACAGGTTTTTAGAAATTTTTGAAAATATATGAAATATAAAAATGGAAATATCACATTTACATAAGTATTCAGACACTTTACTCAGTACATTGTTGAAGCACCTTGGGCAGCGATTACATGCTCGAGTCTTCTTGGGTATGACGCTACAAGCTTGACACCAGTATTTGGGGAGTTCCTCCCTTTCTTCACTGCAGATCCTCTCAAGCTCTGTCAGGTTGGATGGGGAGCATCGCTGCACAGCTATTTTGAGGTCAGTCCGGAGATGTTCAATCGGGTTCAAGTCAGGGCTGTGGCTGGGCCACTCAAGGACATTGAGACTTGTCCCAAAGCCACTTCTGCGTTGTCTTGGCTGTGTGCTTCGGGTTGTTGTCCTGTTGGAAGGTGAACGCTCTGGAGCAGGTTTTCATCAAGGATATCTCTGTACTTTGCTCTGTTCATATTTCCCTCGATCCTGACTAGGCTCCCAGTTCCTGCCGCTGAAAAACATCCCAGCAGCATATAATAATAATATAATATGCCATTTAGCAGACGCTTTTATCCAAAGCGACTTACAGTCATGTGTGCATACATTTTTGTGTATGGGTGGTCCCGGGGATCGAACCCACTACCCTGGCGTTACAAGCGCCGTGCTCTACCAGCTGAGCTACCACCATGCTTCACTGTAGGGATGGTGCCAGGTTTCCTCCTTTTGGCAAACTCCAAGCGGGCTGTCATGTGCCTTTTGCTGAGGAGTGGCTTCCATCTGGCCATTCTACCATAAAGGCCTGATTGGTGGAGTGCTGCAGGGATGGTTGTCCTTTCGGAAGTTCTCCCAACTCCACAGAGGAACTCTGGAGCTCTGTCAGAGTGACCATTGGGCCTTGACCAAGGCCCTTCTCCCCCGATTGCTCAGTTTGGCCTGGCGGCCAGCTCTAGGAAGAGTCTTGGTGGTTCCAAACTTCTTGCATTTAAGAATGATGGAGACCACTGTGTTCTTGGGGACCTTCAATGCTGCAGACATTTTTTGGTACCCTTCCCCAGATCTGTGCCTCGACACAATCCTGTCTCGGAGCTCTACGGACAATTCCTTCGACCTCATGGCTTGGTTTTTGCTCTGACATTCACTGTCAACTGTGGGACCTTATATAGACAGGTGTGTGCCTTTCCAAATCATGTCCAATCTGCTGAATTTACCACAGGTGGACTCCAATGAAGTTGTAGAAACATCTCAAGGATGATAAATTGAAACAGGATGCACCTGAGCTCAATTTCGAGTCTCATAGCAAAGGGTCTGAATACATGTAAATAAGTAGATGTTTTTTTTCCATAAAAAAAAATTTTGATTTCAGAATAAAGCTGGAACGTAACAAAATGTGGAAGAAGTGAAGTGGTCTGAATACTTTCCAAATGCACTGTAGCTAGCTGGTTGCTGCAGGAGGAGAGGAGAGTGAAGCATCTTGGGATGCTGTGGAGAGTGGCTGCTTAGAGACAGTGGCACGCTTCACGACAGCAACACCTGCTTAAGCTGCTTCACAACACCACTTAAGCCCTCCTGGGGGGAGGAGGGCGGTTGGGGGGAGAGAGAGAGACAGAAAGAGCAGGAGCAGGAGAAACACAGAGCACTAGAGGAGAAGGTGAGACTGCTGGAGGAGAAGGTGAGAAAGATGACGTGTGACAGAGAACAACCCATTAGAGAACTGGCCATACCGGCAGAGAAACCAGCAGAACAGCACACCTCAGATCCTGACCATAGCCTCGACATCACAGCAGGACAGACAAATAAAGAACCCCAAGCCCAGGGGATTCCACCCCCTCTGAGCACCCCCCTGTCAGCCACCCTGATAGCCCTGCTGACAACCCCCCCACACCCACTGAGGACATACACAAGCCACAGCTTGTACTCCTTATGGACTCAAACGGGAAATATATACAAGAAAATACAGTTTTTACCGTGACTGTGCCTCAAAACCAAATGTTTACCTTGCCCACCACTCCACCCTGGACTTGAACAGCCTTTACGACCAGGTCCACCTATTATACAAGGCAGCAGTGCCAACCTTCGACAGGACCCTAAAGGACATTGCCCTCAACCGCAGCCCCAACACCTCACACAGGAGCAACAGAGCAACAGACACCTCACCCAGACCAGCGAGACACTCTCCCAGACCAGCAAGACACCCCCCCCACCAACCAATCAGTACCCCCCCCCCAAACCAACCATGCCCACACCCCATATAGGCCACCTCAGATCAGACCTATGCCCCTCCTGCCCACCTTATGCCCCCCACTCCCGCATAGAGAGCCTCAACATGAAAATCACACATACACCCAGGCCGTGAGCAGGTAAACAGGCCCAACCCCCACTCTTACACTAGCCCAAGCCAATGGCATGTACCAGATGCTCAGCAGGCTCTGCTCACACTTACTGGTCTGAGGCCAAACCACACAACTAACAACATTAGACACTTAACGGAACACAAAGCCTTCACTATCTCATCCTGGAATATCCAAGGCCTGAGGTCATCTGCCTTTGGCCTAAAGAGCAGGAACCTGGACTATTGCCGAGGATTATAGGCTTGAGGTGGCTTCCATGATCACGCAGGTAGCCGGCCTACATAAGAAACTGGGGGAAAAACAGCGTGGGAGTGGGCAGATTTCTTCGTCCTTCTCGCCAGCCGTGATTTTGGGCAGCTCCATTGTAAGACGTGACTGTTCCTGGAGCAAAAACAATGTCCTAAGCCAGAGCTGGAGTAAATTACATTGCTAAGCTGCTCCTGAATGTACTACGCTAGGACATGGACATCGATTCTATCGTAGTCCATGTGGGTTTTAATGACATTATGAAGGGCAGCTCTGAACAGTTGAAACTGGATTTCAAAGAGCTGATTGACTATCTGCTAGATACTAATAGAATACCCATCATATCTGGCCCTGTGCCCTCTCTGAATCGTGGTATTGAATGCTTTAGCAGTATTATTTATCTTCACAACTGGCTACATGATTATTGCAGCTCAACGGGTGTAACTTTTGTTGAAAATGTCAATACCTTTTGGAAACAAAACACGTTTTATAAGGAGGATGGGATCCACCCAAATCATTTGGGTTCCTGGATCCTTTCACAGCATTTATATGGCTGCGTTGAGATAATGACTTATCAATGACCTAAGCCCAACTCAGTTAATCCCTACCATTGTGTCGCTGAGTCATCATAATGCTTTAGCAAATGTACATTATACCAGGGGCATTGGTAGACACAATGTAAGTAACCTAATTTATGTCCCTCTAACTGCCCTGAATGCCTCTGCTGATCCTACAGCTATTGTATGCAGCAATCATGTGTCTATGAACCAGATGTATGCTGTTAGCACTGATGTGGTGTGCCCTAGTAGGATGTCCACTGTGTGCAGCTCACCCTGCACTAACATAAATAACATGAGAATATATACTTCTGCTAAACTTCCTAGTAAAGCAATGAAAACAAGCAACCATCCCAGAAAAGTGCTAAAAATAGCCCACGTTAAACATATGTAGCTTAAGAAACAAGGTTCATGAAATTAATAACTTGCTAGTAACAGGTGACATTCATATTCTGACTATCTCTGAAACTCACTTAGACAATACCTTTGATGATACAGTGGTAGCAATGTTGAATGCACCGAGCTGTCTGTTTAAACGATTAGCACACAGCTCAGACACCCATGCATACCCCACAAGACATGCCACCAGACGTCTCTTCACAGTCCCCAAGTCCAGAACAGACTATGGGAGGTGCACAGTACTACATAGAGCCATGACTACATGGAATTCTATTCCAGATCAGGTAACTGATGCAAGCAGTAGAATCAGATTTAAAAAACAGATAGAAATACATCTTATGGAACAGCAGGGACTGTGAAGCAACACAAGCATGGGCACATACACATCCATACATGATAACATATGCACTATACACACACGTACACATGGATTTTGTGTTGTAGATATGTGGTAGTGGAGTATGGGCCTGAGGGCACACACTTAGTGTGTTGTGAATTCTTTGATGAATGTATTGTAATGTTTTTTTAATTGTATAACTGCCTTAATTTTGTCGGACCCCAGGAAGATTAGCTGGGGATCCATAATGAATACAAATACCTCACACACATGGTTATGGGCTTTTAAAAAAAGAACACATCTGTACCATGTCAGATATAGAGTTGAAATGTATTACATTTTGAGATTGCATCCCAATATTACACTTTATATACATCACAGAAGACTGAAATATAACAAAATTGTTTCACATAGACACACCGGATTTTCATCAGTTAATCGTTATTATATATGAGATTATGAAAAATATTAATAACATTCCACCCATGAGACCAAAGAGGGCCCTTTTGGTCATTGGCTGCAGGAAAGGGCTACAGTGATCAGTGTTCAATGACTATGTACATAGTGCAGGGTAGAGTACCGGGTGGTAGCCGGCTAGAACAGTGACTAAGGCTAGTGCTACTAACTGTAAGTCGCTCTGGATAAGAGCATCTGCTAAATGACTTAAATGTAAATGTTAATGTAGTACTGACTGTTTAACATTCTGATGGCCTTGAGATAGGAGCTTTTTCTCAGTCTCTCTGTCTTAGCTTTGATGCACCTGTACTGTCTCCTAGATGGTAGCGGGGTGAACAGGCCGTGGCTCGGGTGGCTGAGGTCCTTGATGATCTTCTTGGCCTTCCTGTGACACCGGGTGCTGTAGATGTCCTGGAGGGCAGGCAGTGTGCCCCCGGTGATGCGTTGGGCTGATCGCACCACCCTCTGGAGAGCCCTGCGATCTGGACGGTGCAGTTGTGTGTAAAAGAGAGAGTAAGAGCCAAGTAGGTCAACCCTACGCTATAAACTATTGATATGATACATCCTAAATGTTCCCTCCCTCCCTCCCTTCTCAAATAAACTACATCATACATTTCTCTCTAGGACAAAATGACTGTTACGCTGGGCACAGACGTCATTTCACTAACTGAGATAACGTTGATGGGTGTGTGGTGTTCCCCCTTCCTGTTGTCCATTCTAAGAATCAATAATCTGTGTATAAATACGTTATTAATAACGGAGTTAAGCCGCATCTATATTTCATGGTGTTGGAAGAGAGCTTCTCCATGATGCCATGGGGTTTAATCTGTATTGTTAATTTATAATTAATGGGGATCACTAGGGACCATGTATTAAGGATCCCATCACTACAGACTACGAGGGAGGTGGGTAATAGGGATGGAGAGAGGGGGGAAATAGGGATGGAGAGAGGGGGGAATAGAGACGGAGAGAGGGGAGGAATAGGGATGGAGTAAGGGGGGAATAGGGATGGAGTTAGGGTGGAATAGAGATGGAGAGGTGGGAATAGGGATGGCGAGAGGGAGGAATAGGGATGGCGGGAGGGGGGAATAGGGATGGAGAGGGGGGAATAGGGATGGAGAGGGGGGAATAGGGATGGAGAGAGGGGGGAATAGGGATGGAGAGGGGAGTAGGGATGGAGGGGGGATAGGGATGGAGAGGGGGGGAATAGGGATGGAGAGAGGGGGAATAGGGATGGAGAGAGGGAGGAATAGGGATGGAGAGAGGGGGGAAAGGGATGGAGAGAGGGGATAGGGATGGAGAGAGGGGGAATAGGGATGGAGAGGGGAGTAGGGATGGAGGGGGGGATAGGGATGGAGAGAGGGGGGAATAGAGATGGAGAGGGGGGGGAATAGGGATGGAGAAGAAGAGGAATAGGGATGACAGAGGGGGGAATAGGGATGAGAGAGGGGGATAGGGATGGAGAGAGGGGGGAATAGGGATGAGAGAGGGGGGAATAGGGATGGAGAAGAAGGGGAATAGGGATGGAGAGAGGGTGGAATAGGGATGAGAGAGGGGGGATAGGGATGGAGAGAGGAGGGAATAGGGATGAGAGAGGGGGAATAGGGATGAGGGAGGGGGAATAGGGATGAGGGAGGGGAATAGGGGTGGAGAGAGGGGGGAATAGGGATGAGGGAGGGAGGGGGAATAGGGATGAGGGAGGGGGAATAGGGATGGAGTGAGGGGGGAATAGGGATGGAGTGAGGGGGAATAGGGATGGAGTGAGTGGGGAATAGGGATGAGAGGGGGTAATAGGGATGGAGAGAGGGGGAATAGGGATGAAGAGAGGGGGAATAGGGATGAAGAGAGGGGGGAATAGGCATGGAGATGGGGGAATATGGATGGAGATAGGGGGGAATAGGGATGGAGAGAGGGGGGAATAGGGATGGAGAGAGGGGGGAATAGGGATGGAGAGAGGGGAGGAATAGGGATGGAGAGAGGGGAGGAATAGGGATGGAGAGAGGGGGGAATAGGGATGGAGGAGGGGGGAATAGGGAGAGAGGGGGGAATAGGGATGGAGGGGGGTAGTGATGGAGAGAAGGGGGAATAGGGATGGAGAGAGGGGGGGATAGGGATGGAGAGGGGGGAATAGGGATGGAGAGAGGGGGTAATAGGGATGGAGAGAGGGGGGAATAGGGATGGAGGGAGGGGGATAGGGATGGAGGGCAAGTGAGATTAGGGATGAGGGAGGTGGAATAGGGATGGAGGGAGGGTGGAATAGGGATGGAGAAAGGGGAGAATAGGGATGGAGAGAGGGGGAGAATAGGGATGGAGAGAGGGGGTAATAGGGATGGAGTGAGGGGGGAATAGGGATGGAGGGAGGGGGGAATAGGGATGGAGGGAGGGGGAAAAGGGATGGAGGGGTGGAAAAGGAGAGAGGGGGGAATAGGGATGGAGGGGGGTTAGTGATGGAGAGAGGGGGGAATAGGGATGGACAGAGGGGGGAATTGGGATGAGAGGGAGGGGGAATAGGGATGAGGGAGGAGGGAGGGGGGGAATAGGGATGAGGGAGGGGGAATAGGGATGGAGGTAGGGGGAATAGGGATGGAGGAGGGTGGAATAGGGATGGAGAAAGGGAGAATAGGGATGGAGAGAGGGGGTAATAGGGATGGAGTGAGGGGGGAATAGGGATGGAGGTAGGGGGGAATAGGGATGGAGGGGGGAATTGGGATGGAGGTAGGGGGGAATAGGGATGGGGGTTGGGATGGAGGGGGGAATTGTGATGGAGAGAAGGGGGAATAGGGATGGGGAGAGGGTGGAATAGGGATGGAGAGAGGGGGAATAGGATGGAGAGAGGGGGGAATAGGGATGGAGAGAGGGGGGAATAGGGATGGAGAGATGGGAGGAATAGAGATGGAGAGATGGGGGGAATAGGGATGGAGTAAGGGGGGAATAGGGATGGAGTTAGGGTGGAATAGAGATGGAGAGGTGGGAATAGGGATGGCGAGAGGGAGGAATAGGGATGGCGAGAGGGGGAATAGGGATGGAGAGGGGGGGAATAGGGATGGAGAGGGGGAATAGGGATGGAGAGAGGGGGAATAGGGATGGAGAGGGGAGTAGGGATGGAGGGGGGATAGGGATGGAGAGAGGGGGAATAGGGATGAGAGAGGGGGAATAGGGATGGAGAGAGGGGAGGAATAGGGATGGAGAGGGGGGAAGGGTGGAGAGGGGATAGGGATGAGAGAGGGGGAATAGGGATGGAGAGAGAGAGATGGAGGGGGGATAGGGATGAGAGAGGGGGAATAGAGATGGAGAGGGGGGAATAGGGATGGAGAAGAAGAGGAATAGGGATGGAGAGAGGGGAGGAATAGGGATGAGAGAGGGGGGATAGGGATGGAGAGAGGGGGAATAGGGATGAGAGAGGGGGAATAGGGATGGAGAAGAAGGGGAATAGGGATGGAGAGAGGGTGGAATAGGGATGAGAGAGGGGGAATAGGGATGGAGGAGGGAATAGGATGAGAGAGGGGGAATATGGATGAGGGAGGGGAATAGGGATGGAGGGAGGGGGAATAGGGGTGGAGAGAGGGGGAATAGGGATGAGGAGGAGGGGGAATAGGGATGAGGGAGGGGGAATAGGGATGGAGTGAGGGGGAATAGGGATGGAGTGAGGGGGAATAGGGATGGAGTGAGTGGGGAATAGGGATGAGAGGGGTAATAGGGATGGAGAGAGGGGGAATAGGGATGAAGAGAGGGGGAATAGGCATGGAGATGGGGGAATATGGATGGAGATAGGGGGAATAGGGATGGAGGGAGGGGGGAATAGGGATGGAGAGAGGGGGGGAATAGGGATGGAGAGAGGGGAAAATAGGGATGGAAAGAGGGGAGGAATAGGGATGGAGAGATGGGGGATAGGGATGGAGGGAGGGGGGGAATAGGGAGAGAGGGGGGAATAGGGATGGAGGGGGGTAGTGATGGAGAGAAGGGGGAATAGGGATGGAGAGAGGGGGGATAGGGATGGAGAGGGGAATAGGGATGGAGAGAGGGGTAATAGGGATGGAGAGAGGGGGAATAGGGATGGAGGGAGGGGGGATAGGGATGGAGGGCGGGAGGGAGTGAGGGGGATTAGGGATGAGGGAGGTGGAATAGGGATGGAGGGAGGGTGGAATAGGGATGGAGAAAGGGGAGAATAGGGATGGAGAGAGGGGGAGAATAGGGATGGAGAGAGGGGGGTAATAGGGATGGAGTGAGGGGGGAATAGGGATGGAGGGAGGGGGGAATAGGGATGGAGGGAGGGGGAAAAGGGATGGAGGGGGTGGAAAAGGGAGAGAGGGGGGAATAGGGATGGAGGGGGGGTAGTGATGGAGAGAAGGGGGAATAGGGATGGACAGAGGGGGAATTGGGATTGTGAGAGGGAGGGGGGAATAGGGATGAGGGAGGGAGGGAGGGGGGAATAGGGATGAGGGAGGGGAATAGGGATGGAGGTAGGGGGGAATAGGGATGGAGGGAGGGTGGAATAGGGATGGAGAAAGGGGAGAATAGGGATGGAGAGGGGGGGTAATAGGGATGGAGTGAGGGGGAATAGGGATGGAGGTAGGGGGAATAGGGATGGAGGGGGAATTGGGATGGAGGTAGGGGGAATAGGGATGGGGGGTTGGGATGGAGGGGGAATTGTGATGGAGAGAAGGGGGAATAGGGATGGGGAGAGGGTGGAATAGGGATGGAGAGAGGGGGAATAGGGATGGAGAGATGGGGGAATAGGGATGGAGAGGGGGGGAATAGGGATGGAGAGATGGGAGGAATAGAGATGGAGAGATGGGGGAATAGGGATGAGAGGGGGGGAATAGGGAATGAGAGAGGGGGGAATAGGGATGAAGAGAGGGGGGAATAGGGATGGAGGGAGGGGGGAATAGGGATGGAGGAGAGAATATGGATGGAGAGAGGGGGGAATAGGGATGACAGAGGGGAAAGGGATGGAGAGAGGGGGGAAAAGGGATGGAGAGATGGGGATAGGGATGGAGGGAGGGGGGAATAGGGAGAGGGGGGGAATAGGGATGGAGGGGGGTAGTGATGGAGAGAAGGGGGAATAGGGATGGAGAGAGGGGGATAGGGATGGAGAGGGGGAATAGGGATGGAGAGAGGGGGTAATAGGGATGGAGAGAGGGGGGAATAGGGATGGAGGGAGGGGGATAGGGATGGAGGGCGGGAGGGAGTGAGGGGGATTAGGGATGAGGGAGGTGGAATAGGGATGGAGGGAGGGTGGAATAGGGATGGAGAAAGGGGAGAATAGGGATGGAGAGAGGGGGGTAATAGGGATGGAGTGAGGGGGGAATAGGGATGGAGGGAGGGGGAATAGGGATGGAGGAGGGGGAAAAGGGATGGAGGGGTGGAAAAGGGAGAGAGGGGGAATAGGGATGGAGGGGGGTAGTGATGGAGAGAAGGGGGAATAGGGATGGACAGAGGGGGGAATTGGGATTATGAGAGGGGGGTAATAGGAATGGAGAAAGGGGAAAATAGGGATGGAGAGAGGGGGGTAATAGGGATGGAGGGAGGGGGGAATAGGGATGAGGGAGGGAGGGAGGGGGGAATAGGGATGAGGGAGGGGGAATAGGGATGGAGGTAGGGGGAATAGGGATGGAGGGGGGAATTGGGATGGAGGTAGGGGGAATAGGGATGGGGGGTTGGGATGGAGGGGGGAATTGTGATGGAGAGAAGGGGGAATAGGGATGGGGAGAGGGTGGAATAGGGATGGAGAGAGGGGGGAATAGGGATGGAGAGATGGGGGGAATAGGGATGGAGAGAGGGGGGAATAGGGATGGAGAGATGGGAGGAATAGAGATGGAGAGATGGGGGGAATAGGGATGAGAGGGGGGAATAGGGATGGAGAGAGGGGGGAATAGGGATGAAGAGAGGGGGGAATAGGGATGGAGGGAGGGGGGAATAGGGATGGAGGAGAGAATATGGATGGAGAGAGGGGGGAATAGGGATGACAGAGGGGGGGAAGGGATGGAGAGAGGGGGAAAAGGGATGGAGAGAGGGAATAGGGATGGAGAGAGGGGGTGAATAGGGATGGAGGGGAGAATAGGGATGAGAGAGGGGGGAATAGGGATGGAGAGAGGAGGGAAAAGGGATGAAGAGAGGGGGGAATAGGGATGGAGAGGGGGGGAATAGGGATGGAGGGGGGGCTAGGGATGGAGAGAGGACTTCTCATCAGGGCTTCTCATCAGGCCTTCTCATCAAGCCTTCTCATCAGGGCTTCTCATCAGTCATTTTCATCAGGGCTTCTCATCATGTCTTCTCATCAGGCCTTCTCATCAGGCCTTCATATCAGGGCTTCTCATCAGGGATTCTCATCAGGGATTCTCATCAGGGCTTCTCATCAGGCCTTCTCATCCGGGCTTCTCATCAGGGCTTCTCATCAGGGCTTCTCATCTGTCATTCTCATCAGGGCTTCTCATCAGTCATTTTCATCAGGGCTTCTCATCAGGCTTCTCATCAGGGCTTCTCATCAGGGCTTCTCATCAGGGCTTCTCATCAGGCCTTCTCATCAGGCCACATTCCAGGTAGTGCCTCGCAGACAGATGAGCAGAGCAAGGGCCCGAGCACCCTCATGTCTTCATCCACTCGCATGTCTTCATCCACTCGCATGTCTTCATCCACCCGCATGTCTTCATCCACCCGCACGTCTTCATCCACCCACAATAGAAAAACTCACATGAAAGGGGGAGATAGAGGAGAGAAAAGACTAGGTGAAAGACAATAGTCAGACAATAGGACCTTTTCTTTAAGACAATAGTCCGACAATAGGACCTTTCTTTAAGACACTAGTCCGACAATAGGACCTTTTCTTTAAGACAATAGTCCGACAATAGGACCTTTTCTTTAAGACAATAGTCCGACAATAGGACCTTTTCTTTAAGACAATAGTCCCATCCTAAAACAGAAGATAACGTTGTCATTAACATTAATTTAGGATCTCCCTCCGTCGCCTGATTTAATAAAATAATGTCAGACTTAATTAATTTTTTGTTTGATAGTATGTTTTCATTTACCTCCTCATTTACATTTTCAATCATAGTTTAATATGGGTGTGTCAGCTATTCTGAGGAATTATGCGTTACTCTTTTTATTTTGTCTTGACTTGACTGCTCTGTACGACGCTTTGCACTTCCGACAGCCCCCCCCCCATATCTCTCTACACTGAACGGGTCACTATACTGTGAGAGAAAGAAGGAATGAAGTCAGAGAAGAGAGGAGAGGAGGTCGGGAGGAAAATAAAACGCAATTAGATGAAGTGTGATTATGGTGTCAATGTGTGACCTAGCAGGAGTAATCATGCTCTATCATTACCACTTATTAAGACTGGAGGACTGGAGCGTTTACATTTAATACGGTCGTAGAAGACACAGGCTGCATCCCAAATGACACTAGTGCACTATATAGGGTACTGTATATGGTGCAATTTGGGACGCACACATAGTCTTAATGCAACACTGATTGTCAATGCCTTCAAAGTGTTTTACACTAGCTTAGTACTGTAAGTAGCCCACTTTGGAACACCACCATCAACCATTAGTTCACATCAACTGTACTGTAATTCAAATAGTATTACTCAAATAATTACTACAAATCTGTATTTGTGCTATAAACAGCAGACATGATATAGAAAACAAGTGCATTCTAAGTATTTTTGGAGCAAATCCGACGATAAATCTATATTGCTGACAGGTCCTTATTTAAAAAATGTCTCTCCTATTTCATAGTTTACATTATTGGCCTCCCTCCATCCGTCACTGCGGTGTTGAAACATAATATCCACAATTGCAAATTAGCGTGAAGACAAACTTTCAGACGTTGGTTTGGAGCCTGAACCTGCCAGACTAGACCCCCCCTACAGCTCCTCCACTTCACATCCACCTAAACAACTAAACTACTACTTCAAGGTTGGTTTTCATGCATTGCGCAATGTTACATTATATTTAGTGTTCTGTTCGTTCACGCGAAGTTGCTGCCAGACTTGATTTGCTGTAGATGAGTAAATAACTGAAGGGAGTGGTAAGTATCTAACACATGGAGCTGCTAGGAGATTCAGAATCCAACACTGTGCTTTCCCTCTTCTCATTAAAACTTAGATGGAAAATCCAGAAGGGAAAGTGTTGATCAAATGTGTAATTATCCTGCTTCTCCCCCCCCAACTCCTTTCCCCCCCACTCCATTCTCTCTCCCCCCCTTCTCTCTCTTACCCCCTCCCCGCTTTCTTTCCCTCTTCCTCTCCTCTCCCCCCCCTCTCTCTCTTTCTAATTGTATTGAAATAGTTTAGTCTGTTGGTGGTTTTGGCGGTGGGAGGGATAACGCAGGCCTCTGACACAAGTTGAAATGTTAATTATGCATCTGGCAGCAGAACTGAAACAGAAAGGTTTGGAGTGAATTTAATGATAAATAGAAAGCAGCTGTGACAGTGCTGAGCCAGTGTATAAGGCAGGGCGGAGGCAGGGTATAAGGCAGGGCGGAGGCAGTGTATAAGGCAGGGCGGAGGCAGTGTATAAGGCAGGGCGGAGGCAGTGTATAAGGCAGGGCGGAGGCAGGGTATAAGGCAGGGCGGAGGCAGAGCTTTGTGAGGCAGGGCCAAGGAAGAACTCTGTGAGACAGGGCTGAGACATGGGTGAGAGGCAGGACTGAGGCAGGACTTAGACAGGGTTGATAAGGCAGCAGGGCTGAGTCAGGCTTGAGGCAAGGAAGGGCTTTGAGGCAAGGCTGAGAAGGGGCTGAGGCAAGTCTAGGACTGAGGGAGGGCTGAGGCAGGGCGGACTTCTCTTCCATGTGTATCCCATACATACGACTAATAAAACTTGAAACATGGCCAAATCCCTTTAGTGGTCCCCACGGAAAACGGGCATTATATTACTCAGCACTACTGGACAGGGGGATGAGAGTTAGAGGAGGGGAGGGGAGGGGGTGTCATTGAAAAACACACACAAGCACAGACATATGGACACTCTTGCATGTGCATACGCTCACACTAACACACACGCACATACACACAAGCAATAAAACACTTGCTAATAACAGATACTGGCCTCCTGTAGCTCAGTTGGTAGAGCATGGTGCTTGCAACGCCAGGGTTGTGTGTTCGATTCCCACGGGGGGCCAGTATGAAATATGTATGCACTCACTAACTGTAAGTCGCACTGGCTAAGAGCGTCTGCTAAATGACCAAAATGTAAATATATGCATTCATTATGCATATACAGAACCCCTCACAAACATACACAAACAGTTTAACACAGATTATGTAGCAGAATATAAGTTCTGCCAGAACATAGGTTACTGCATATCATTACAACATTATGGTATAACGTTCTGTGAAATATCACTGCATAGATATGAAGTCATTAGGTTTTGCACATGAAGATTATGAAGTTAGCTCTAGAATTATGATCTTTCACAGAAATCTGGTTAATTGCCCTAACGTTTATAATTCTGCATCTACTGGGTGAAAGAAAAAAGGTACACTATAGCAATTACTTAATCTGCAGTTAATCTATTTTACTGGTTTTATTCCACAGAATATATCAAACCATTTTACTACAGATGTATGATCTTAATTTGATCACCCTGTTGCAGGAGAGCTTTCCTGTAGTGTAGTGTATTTGAGGTTAAAAAAAGCATCTGAAGTTTGTAATTTCAACTTTCCCTTACGAAAACGTTATCAACCCCCCATAAATGTCCATAAATTATAATCCACATGATAATTCACATTTCCTGTTGCTGAAGGATTATTTTCCTGTTGTAGCAAACTGGCTCAAATTAAGAGTATATCTGTATTAGCATTACACACAGAACAGAAGAAGATATCCATCTCACAGAAACGGCTCTTTAAAACAACCAGCCGACTACAAGCACTCACTCCCTTGTCAAATACTCCATCTCAGGTTGGGGGAACCCTCTCTCACTTAAATACAACCAGCACAAGCAAGGCATTCAAACCATATTCCTCCTCTTAAACACAACCAGCACGTTGTTCAAACCTTATTCCTCCTCTTAAACACAACCAGCATGTTGTTCAAACCTTATTCCTCCTCTTAAACACAACCAGCATGTTGTTCAAACCTTATTCCTCCTCTTAAACACAACCAGCACACCCGGTGTTCAAACCTTATTCCTCTTTTCTATCAAGGTGACATGGTTGTCATCTACTCTGCCTGGAGGTGTAGCCACCATAATTAGTACTCGGAAAATGTACATCTTATATCCCAGAAGTCCCTCTTCTTCCTTAGATGGTGGTAATCCCTGCTTGGTTTTAGATTAATTTCCTAGATTAGATTAGGTTATTCCTCTGATGCTGATAGAGTCTCTGTGTGGCCAGTCTCTGTGGACGTCCTGATCTCTCCTCTACACACAGTTCCTACATGATGAGATCTGCTATAGTCTACTACAGTGTAATTAGACGATCTGAGCTCAGGGAGCTGGCTGGGGCTACGTCCCAAGTTACACCATATTCCCTTTATAGTGGCTTTACAGGGCTCTGAGAAAAAGTAGTGCACTATGTAGGGAATGGGGTATGATTTAGGAAAGAACCTGGCTCTTTTGGGCCTAGATACCTAGAGACAGAGAGCTGCTACTGTAGGGCACAATGACCAGAGAGGTAATAGAACAGATTATCATGATCGTTTTTATCAGTCACACTTACATTTATATAAAATGACTTATAAGTGGCGTAGTCGAAGCCAGAACGGCCCATAGGGCGAGAGCCTAAGCACAAATACACACACTGGACAGGACACTAGGCCCACGTATATAAATTAATTCCACATACTCTACGTAACATAATATATTATTATAGCCTAATGTCTTATTATAACTAAGTAGCCTTGCACAAGTCAGAAATGTTTCCGTAGCACAATGTACAAGTACACCCCCTGAACAGGACACAAGTCTTTCACAGGGCCTTACCCCCAAACTATCTCCTTATTGCTGAGTGCCAAGTAGAGGCACCTTGGGTCCCATTTTTACAGTCTTTGGTATGACTCAGCCAGGGATCAAACCCCCAACCTTCTGATTTCAGGGCAGACAATCTAACCACAAGGCCAATGAGTTGGAATCATAGCTAAAAAGACCAGGTATAATTGTACTGATAACCATTTTTATGCATTAATTTCAGACCCAAGTGGACATGTGAGGTCAGTATTATTTTGTTATCTAGACAGTTGAACAAGAGGTTGTTGGTGTTTATGAATTTATATGAGTTCACCCTTTGAAAAGCAGTGTTTATATCTTTATGACTAAGGAAACCAAGAAGAACAGTGCTACAGGAGGTGTGGAAAAGAGGGGCAGAGAAAGATATTGTATTTAATTTAACCTCAAGAAGCCAAGTTGTATTGTTTATTTATCTGTTTAACTCTCTCTCTCTCTCTCTCTCTCTCTCTCTCTCTCTCTCTCTCTCTCTCTCTCTCTCTCTCTCTCTCTCTCTCTCTCTCTCTCTCTTTCTGTTTCTCTCTCTCTCTCTCCTGCATCTATCCCTCCTTCCCTCTCTCTCCAGAAATAGACTTCAATTTCGGACGTTTGAAAAGGTAATGAGAACGTCGACATATGCCTTCCTCGGCGCTCACAAAAAAAAAGGAAAAACAATTGCCCTGCACTGGGCGCGAACTCGTGATGCTCGAAGCCGAAGTGTGCTGCACAGGCCACTGCACCACCGCAGTTCAAAACACTCTAGCAAGCCGTGAGAATACTTGATAATACTTATGGTAATAGCGTATAATTTTTAATTATTGTTTTAAGCCTTCCCCAAACCATGGCCCTAACCTTAACCACTCAGGATGAATGCCTAAACTATTAACCTTTGATTTGTTTCTGTTTTAACCTTGTAACCACGTAGAATTAATGCATAAACTATGAGATCTTGTTGAGACAGACACACACTCAGGCCAATAAAAACGTCCTCCCTGCTATCTACTGCAGTTTTGAGGAGGCAGCCCCCTAATTTACACATATAGAAATATTTTTTCTTGCCGAGCCGCCGTCTCTGTTGTTGCCAGATGGACGGCGGCTCGGCGAGATTTTTTTTCTTCTATATGTGTAATTTAGGGGGCTGCCTCCTCAAAACTGCAGTAGATAGCAGGGAGGACGTTTAGAGAGCGCTCAGAAACCGTGAAGGCAAGCACATCAAAAAGACGGGAGGAAAGACTGGTCTGTCTGCTCCTCGCCACACTGCACACATACACAGCTCTGAGTGGGTACACAGCGCACAGCAACACACAGCACTGTACTGTAGTTTATACCCACTCCTCTGCCCTACCCTGAGAGGGGTAATGGATCTGTCCAAGAGAGGAGGGGTGGGGGGAGAGAGATTTGGATGGTGACTGTACTGTGAAAGTGTGGTCTGTAATGCTGAGGAGTTGTACAGCTATTAGCCTGTTACTGTTCTATCACAGATACCATAACAAGAAGAAGAAGAAGAAGAAGAAGAAGAAGAAGAAGAATATAGACTATTTCAGTGATTTGTTACCATATATCCCATGTAATGTAATGAGGTGATTATAATTTGATTGTTCTAATGCTTTCTCCAGATTGCGGATTCATTCACCTGCAGTTTTATCTGCTCCTTGTGCATTTCGTTTGTAATTCCCATTCTGAATTATAACTGCATGATCAGCCGAAACAATTATTTGCTTCTTTTTAAATTTAAACCACCGCTTCATGTCACGGATTCTGCCGAGGCTGCTCCTCCTCCTTGTACGAGCAGGCGTCGGCGGTCGCCGTCCCCGGAGTACTAGCTGCCACCGATCTTTGTTCTGTGTGTGATTGCTTTTGTCTGTCTGTCACACCTGTGTCCAATTGTTTATTGATCACCTGTCCTATAAGTTCTGTCTGTTTGCTTAGTAGGATTGTGTGTTGTTGTTCGCCTGTCGTAGTGCTGCGTGTTTCGTTTCTTGTTTTCTGTTTTAGTGTTTTACGCATTGTTGCGTAATGCTCGCCTCTGTGGTTTTCGAGGAAGTTTGTTTACCGTTTCCTTGTTGGATTATTTGAGTAAAACTCTGTTGGACTGAGCCTCGGTGTCCTGCGCCTGACTTCCACCCCACATACACCTCACCTCTTGACACTTCATCAGTTTTATTTTCTCTCTTTCCACCAAAGTAAAAGTTTTTAACGTTCAATATGTGTTGACATTTCTTACTTTTATTCTTTCGCTCTGCTGGTTTTTCATTATATTTGCTTTTTCAAAGCTAAATAACTCTCTTCTCTCATTATGAAAGTGTATCATCCAGTCAATATCTGTTGTAACAAATGCACAGGTGAAATTGGCACATATAGTAGTTAAGAATCCCTCCCTCCGTCCTTGTGTCTGTCTGCAGTCAATACAAACATTCAAACATGCTTTACAATAGAGAGATTGGGCTAATGGGTCTGTTTAACATTGTGTGTGTGTGTGTGTGTGTGTGAGAGAGAGAGAGAGAGAGAGAGTGTGTGCATGCAAGATGTGCACGTGTGTGTTAATATAACTGCTTGTGTGTATGTACAGTATGTGTGTGTTAATATAACTGCTTGTGTGTATGTACAGTACGTGTGTGTCTAAGTACGCATTTGCGTAATTATCAACATCCCCAAAGTACAGTATCACTGGCAAGGCCCCAAGCCTCTAAGTCAGGTACTCACCAGATCTCTACTAAGTCATCCAGCCCTGGCACTGCCTGTCCCCGGCTTGGCACACACACACACACACACACACACACACACACTACTGACTGCAGTGTCAGTGGCCACAGGAAATTCAAACAGCTGGCTCAAACAAGATGTCTGCCCTTCCAAAGAGATGACACATCGGATCACAAGATAGAGTCACGCCTACCTCAATATACTGCCCGTGATTGGAATGGGTAGGGGGAAACTGTGTGTGTGTGTGTGTAGTGAGTCTCTGGCATTGGCCTGGGCAGTGAAAAGATCCCAAAACAGGAGTGCATTTCAGAGGGCCAAACAACATGCCTGTGGGCCAAGTGGCATCTTGGGTACCCATGACCCTCAAGTGGCCTGGGACCCAGCTTGATGCACTGGGCATCTGCCAGCTAGAGGACAGATCTGTCCACAAACACACACACACACACACACATGCACGGATAAAGACACAAACACGCACGCACACACAAAATTAAACACACATAAAAACACAAACGGCCTGAATGTCTATTTGTGTGTTTGTTTCATGTCTATATTCTCAGTGATGTTCATAGAGGGCAGTTGTGGTTTGAGGATACTGATATCTGATGTTCTGTCTGAGGGGAAGACTGGGGTTGAGGAGACTAATATCTGATGTTCTGTCTGAGGGGGAGACTGGGGTTGAGGAGTCTGATCTCTGATGTTCTGTTTGAGGGGGAGACGGATTGAGGAGACTGATATCTGATGTTCTGTTTGAGGAGGAGACGGATTGAGGAGACTGATATCTGATGTTCTGTCTGAGGGGAAGAATGGGGTTGAGGAGTCTGATATCTGATGTTCTGTTTAAGGGGGAGACGGGTTGAGGAGACTGATATCTGATGTTCTGTCTGAGGGGAAGAATGGGGTTGAGGAGTCTGATATCTGATGTTCTGTCTGAGGGGAAGAATGTGGTTGAGGAGACTGATATCTGATGTTCTGTTTGAGGGGGAGACGGGTTGAGGAGACTGATATCTGATGTTCTGTCTGAGGGGAAGAATGGGGCTGAGGAGTCTGATATCTGATGTTCTGTTTGAGGGGGAGACGGGTTGAGGAGACTGATATCTGATGTTCTGTCTGAGGGGAAGAATGGGGTTGAGGAATCTGATATCTGATGTTCTGTTTGAGGGGGAGACGGGTTGAGGAGACTGATATCTGATGTTCTGTCTGAGGGGAAGAATGGGGTTGAGGAGTCTGATATCTGATGTTCTGTCTGAGGGGAAGAATGGGGTTGAGGAGACTGATATCTGATGTTCTGTTTGAGGTGGAGACGGGTTGAGGAGACTGATATCTGATGTTCTGTCTGAGGGGAAGAATGGGGTTGAGGAGTCTGATATCTGATGTTCTGTTTGAGGGGGAGACGGGTTGAGGAGACTGATATATGATGTTCTGTCTGAGGGAAAGAATGGGGTTGAGGAGTCTGATATCTGATGTTCTGTTTGAGGGGGAGACGGGTTGAGGAGTGATATCTGATGTTCTGTCTGAGGGGAAGAATGGGGTTGAGGAGTCTGATATCTGATGTTCTGTTTGAGGGTGAGACGGGTTGAGGAGACTGATATCTGATGTTCTGTCTGAGGGGGCGACGGGTTGAGGAGACTGATATCTGTTGTTCTGTCTGAGGGGAAGAATGGGGTTCAGGAGTCTGATATCAATGTTCTGTCTGAGGGGAAGAATGGGGTTGAGGAGACTGATATCTGATGTTCTGTTTGAGGGGGAGACGGGTTGAGGAGACTGATATCTGATGTTCTGTCTGAGGGGAAGAATGGGGTTGAGGAGTCTGATATCTGATGATCTGTTTGAGGGGGAGACGGGTTGAGGAGACTGATATCTGATGTTCTGTCTGAGGGAATAATTTGAAGTCTTTATTGTTTAAACGGTTGAGAACTGATATCTGATGTTCTGTCTGAGGGGAATAATGGGGTTGAGGAGTCTGATATCTGATGTTCTGTTTGAGGGGGAGACTGGAGTTAAGGAGACTAGTATATGTCATTTAAGGACCAAAGGATTGACAGCCATCCCATATAGATTGCAAAATAGTTGGGAAGAGATTTTTGACGTACCGATCCCATGGCATAGTAATAATAATAATAATAATATGCCATTTAGCAGACGCTTTTATCCAAAGCGACTTACAGTCATGTGTGCATACATTTTTACGTATGGGTGGTCCCGGGGATCGAACCCACTACCCTGGCGTTACAAGCGCCATGCTCTACCAATTGAGCTACAGAGGACCACACATAGTGTTTATGAACTGATATGCAAAACAACTCCGGATTCAAAACATAGAATCTTTCAATTTAAATTATTATATAAAATTCTTGCTACCAATAGAAATGTTATTTATATGGGGGATACAATCTTCCCAGCTCTGCAGATTTTGCTGCGAAGAGACAGAATCATTAGATCATTTGTTTTGTTACTGTCCATTTGTAGCTTGTTTTTGGACACAGGTCCAGGAATGGCTAAAGGATTGCAATATTTACCTGGAGCTAACCTTGCAGATAGCATTACTGGGTTATCTGAAAAGTCATAGTCAATCGATCAATAATATAATAATACTTTTAGCAAAAATGTTTATTTTCAATTCACAATCTGTAGAAACAATGAGAATAGAAAGGTTCAGAACTTTTGTAAGACATAACAGTACAGTTGAAATATATATGGCAAATAGAAATCCTATATGGATGGTGTTAGGAGATAGATGGGAGGTGTTGAATGGAATTGAAGGATGGGACTAATAACAACTAACAACAAATAATAACAAGATAACTAATAATGTAAGCATACTGTGTCCATAATAAGTATATAGGTTGTAGGTTGGGAGCTTTTGTGAAAGAGCACAGTTAGAAAGATATGGTATATAGAAGCAAACCAGATGGACATCATGAAAATGATCGGAGAGGTTGAGAGTAGAAGAAGTTCAGGAGAAAAAACAAACAAATTATAATTATTGTAAAATTGACTGTGTCCATAAAATGTAGATAGTAAGTATAAGCTGGAAGTAGAGGCCTAAGCATTGTTGTTCACTAGTTTACTCCAAGTAGGGAAAGGGTGGCGGGGTTGGAAAGTAATAAAGGGGAATATATATATATTTTGTAAAGGATATGTATGTATGTATGTATGTATGTGTGTATGTATGTGTGTGTGTTTGTGTGTATATGTGTGTATATATATATATATATATATATATGTATGTGTATGTGTATTTAAAAAAAATATATATATATATATATATATATGATGTTCTGTCTGAGTGGGAGACTGGGATTGAGGAGACTGTTATCGGATGTTCTGTCTGAGGAGGAGACCGGGGATGAGGAGACTGATATCTGATGTTCTGTCTGAGGGGAAGACTGGGGATGAGGAGACTGATCTGATGTTCTGTCTGAGGGGGAGACTGGGGTTGAGGAGACTGTTATCGGATGTTCTGTCTGAGGAGGAAACTGGGGATGAGGAGACTGTTATCTGATGTTCTGTCTGAGGGGGAGACTGGGATTGAGGAGTCTGTGTTATCGGATGTTCTGTCTGAGGAGGAGACTGGGGATGAGGAGACTGATATCTGTAAGTCGCTCTGGATAAGAGCGTCTGCTAAATGACTAAAATGTAAATGTAATGTTCTGTCTGAGGGGGAGACTGGGGATGAGGAGACTGATATCTGATGTTCTGTCTGAGGGGGAGACTGGGGTTGAGGAGTCTGTGTTATCGGATGTTCTGTCTGAGGAGGAGACTGGGGATGAGGAGACTGATATCTGTATGTCGCTCTGGATAAGAGCGTCTGCTAAATGACTAAAATGTAAAATGTAAATGTAATGTTCTGTCTGAGGGGGAGACTGGGGATGAGGAGACTGATATCTGATGTTCTGTCTGAGGGGGAGATTGGGGATGAGGAGACTGATATCTGATGTTCTGTCTGAGGGGGAGACTGGGGTTGAGGAATGCGGGCTCCAAACAACAATACACACTCACCAGCTATATTTAACTATTACTCCTTTCAATGGGTCACACAATTGCAGATGGCAGAACATTCGCAAAAAATACAAATCCATAGCATATTTTCATATGTACGGCAACAGCACAACAGAATGGAGACATGCTTCTCTTCTCCCCCCTCTCTGAATTTCCACTCTGCATCTCTATTCCCCCTAAACTATTACCATGTGGGAGAAGTAATAATTATTTCTAAAGAGGTTTATAATGTTGTTTCCACAGCGACGTGCCTGCTGCTGAATGCATGAATTCCATCGTAATAACTTCAGTGATTCTCTGATCCTAGCGGCGTTCGCTTCCACTGTCTAATATTCACATTATGACTGAATGGCGAATGTGCTTAGAGCTGACACCTATTCAATACAGTAGGAGGATAGATCCATCTATTCCTTCATCACCATCTACAGCCCCAGCCAGAGCCAAGATACTCCTTCCATCGCTTTGTGTCTGCAGGCTGTTTTTTTCTTTCCTCTTTTTCTGTTATTTTTCCTTCTTTCCTTTCACCAGGGGCTCTGTTCCATCCTTAGTCCCCCCCTTAGCAACATACAAATACAGGCTCCGCTCCACCATGGCAGACAGACAGACAGACAGACAGACAGACAGACAGACAGATGGGTAAAAAGAAAGGGAGAGAGAGAGGGAGGGAGTGAAAAAGATAGAGGCAGACGGAGACAGAGAGGGAGAGAGAGAAAGAGAGAGAGAGAGAGAGACACACACAAAGGCCAGATCAAAAAGTCCATTATATTAATGCCTTGCTTCTTCTCTCACTTTGTATCCCTTTCTGCATACCCATCTATCTCTCTCTCTCTCTCTCTCTCTCTCTCTCTCTCTCTCTCTCTCTCTCTCTCTCTCTCTCTCTCTCTCTCTCTCTCTCTCGCTCTCGCTCTCGCTCTCGCTCTCGCTCTCGCTCTGTCTCTCGCTCTGTCTCTCTCTCTCGTTCTTTCTCTCTCTCTCTCTCGTTCTTTCTCTCTCTTTCTCTTTTTCTCTCTCCCTCTCTCTCTCTCATTCTTTCTCTCTCTCTCTCTCTCAATTCAATTACATTTGCTTTATTGGCATGACGTAACAATGTACATATTGCCAAAGCTTACTTTGGATATTTACACTATTAACATAATTAAAATAATAATAATCAATATTGTCAACGGGACAACAGTAGCAACAATAACCAAGGGTCAAAATAACCATTGAACAATAACAATATAGAGGACATGTGCAGGTTGGTTGGTCTGTCAGACACTGTCCCTCATCTTATGGCAGGCAGCAATGTAGTGCGCTGCCAACCCACAGCTCTCTGCGTCCTCCCCCAACAGGACGGGTAGCCTATTCTCATCAGAGGGGTCTTTGAAACCTTGAAATTAGATTTCAAATTTGGGGAAATCACACTCTCTAATTGTTTTATATTTTAAACATGTTGTCAGGAAATGCAGCTCTGTCTCAGGTTCTGCTGTGCTGCAGTGGTTGCACAGCCTTTCCTCTACAGGGAGCCAGGTTTTCCTGTGTCTACCCTTCTCAATGGCAAGGCTGTGCTCACTGAGCCTGTACTTTGTCAAGGTTTTTCTAAGGTTTTGATCAATAACCATGGTCAAATAGTTAGCCACGGTGTACTGTTGATTTAGGGCCAGATAGCACTGCATTTTACTTTGTGCTTGTGCTTGTGTTTCCCAATAAGCAATGTAGTTTTGTTTTGACTGTGTTGTAATTTGGTTTATTCTGATTGATTGGATGTTCTAGTCCTGAGGCTTCAGTGTGTTAGTAGAACAGGTTTGTGAGTTCAGCCTCAGGACCAACTGGATGAGGGGACTCTTTTCTCTTGGCATTGCTTGGTAATGATACAGTGGGGAAAAAAAGTATTTAGTCAGCCACCAATTGTGCAAGTTCTCCCACTTAAAAAGATGAGAGAGGCCTGTAATTTTCATCATAGGTACACGTCAACTATGACAGACAAATTGAGAAAAAAAATCCAGAAAATCACATTTGTAGGATTTTTAATGAATTTATTTGCAATTTATGGTGGAAAATAAGTATTTGGTCAATAACAAAAGTTTCTCAATACTTTGTTATATACCCTTTGTTGGCAATGACACAGGTCAAACGTTTTCTGTAAGTCAAGGTTTTCACACACTGTTGCTGGTATTTTGGCCCATTCCTCCATGCAGATCTCCTCTAGAGCAGTGATGTTTTGGGGCTGTCGCTGGGCAACACGGACTTTCAACTCCCTCCAAAGATTTTCTATGGGGTTGAGATCTGGAGACTGGCTAGGCCACTCCAGGACCTTGAAATGCTTCTTACGAAGCCACTCCTTCGTTGCGCGGGCGGTGTGTTTGGGATCATTGTCATGCTGAAAGACCCAGCCACGTTTCATCTTCAATGCCCTTGCTGATGGAAGGAGGTTTTCACTCAAAATCTTACGATACATGGCCCCATTCATTCTTTCCTTTACACGGATCAGTCGTCCTGGTCCCTTTGCAGAAAAACAGCCCCAAAGCATGATGTTTCCACCCCCATGCTTCACAGTAGGTATGGTGTTCTTTGGATGCAACTCAGCATTCTTTGTCCTCCAAACACGACGAGTTGAGTTTTTACCAAAAAGTTCTATTTTGGTTTCATCTGACCATATGACATTCTCCCAATCCTCTTCTGGATCATCCAAATGCACTCTAGCAAACTTCAGACGGGCCTGGACATGTACTGGCTTAAGCAGGGGGCACTGCAGGATTTGAGTCCCTGGCGGCGTAGTGTGTTACTGATGGTAGGCTTTGTTAATTTGGTCCCAGCTCTCTGCAGGTCATTCACTAGGTCCCCCCGTGTGGTTCTGGGATTTTTGCTCACCGTTCTTGTGATCATTTTGACCCCACGGGGTGAGATCTTGCGTGGAGCCCCAGATTGAGGGAGATTATCAGTGGTCTTGTATGTCTTCCATTTCCTAATAATTGCTCCCACAGTTGATTTCTTCAAACCAAGCTGCTTACCTATTGCAGATTCAGTCTTCCCAGCCTGTTGCAGGTCTACAATTTTGTTTCTGGTGTCCTTTGACAGCTCTTTGGTCTTGGCCATAGTGGAGTTTGGATTGTGACTGTTTGAGGTTGTGGACAGGTGTCTTTTATACTGATAACAAGTTCAAACAGGTGCCATTAATACAGGTAACGAGTGGAGGACAGAGGAGCCTCTTAAAGAAGAAGTTACAGGTCTGTGAGAGCCAGAAATCTTGTTTGTTTGTAGGTGACCAAATACTTATTTTCCACCATAATTTGCAAATAAATTCATTAAAAATCCTACAATGTGATTTTCTGGATTTTTTTTATCAATTTGTCTGTCATAGTTGACGTGTACCTATGATGAAAATTACAGGCCTCTCTCATCTTTTTAAGTGGGAGAACTTGCACAATTGGTGGCTGACTAAATACTTTTTTCCCCCACTGTATGAGAGGGGGTCACTGTATTTGAGATGTTTCCAAAACGTAATTACTCTTTTTAGAGTTTTTATTATTAGTGGATATTGGCCTAATTCTGCCCTGCATACATTGTTTGTAGTTTTCCTCTGGACATATTGGAGAATATTACAGAACTCTGCATGCAGGGTTTCAATGGGGTGTTTGTCCCATTTGGTGAAATCTTGTTTTTCAAGTGGACCCCACACCTCGCTGCCATAAAGTGCAATTGGTTCAATGACACATTCAATTAGTTTTAGCCAAATTTTAATAGGTATTTCAATTTGAATTTGTTTTTTAATGGCGTAGAATGCCCTGTGTGCTTTCTCTCTCAGTTCATTCACTGCATCATTAAGGTGTCCAGTTGAGCTTATTTTTAAACCTAAGTAATTGTAGTGTGTGCAGTACTCTATATATTTTGTACCAATTGAGAACTTTGGTCTAATTCCCTGAGATCTGGATCTTCTCTGGAAAATTATTATTTTAGTCTTTTTGGGGTTTACTGCCAAGGCCCAGGTCTGGCAGTACTGCTCTAGCAGGTCCAGGCTCTGCTGTAGGCCATGTGCTGTGGGTGACAGCAGGCATAGGTCATCTGCGAAGAGCAGCCATTTAACCTCTCAATTGTGGAAACTAACACCAGGGTCTCTCTCTCTCTCTTTCTCTCTCTGTCTTCCTCTCTCTTTTTCTTTCTACTACCCCTCTCACCACTCACTTCAATTCAATAAGGATTATCTGAAAGGATTTGACATGCTTCACTTTTCCTGTTAAATTGAAAGAGGTTACCTTCTAGCAGTGGTACCTGAGTATCATCATTAGAGACACACTCTGCCGTCGACCAAGGCCAAAACAATCACGCCTCGGAGAGAAAAAAACATTTGCCTTCACTTTGTAACCTCCACTGTCACACTCTTTCACTCATAGAGAGATGTGCCACACACAAACGTGCCAATGTGTGTGTGTGTGTGTGTGTGTGTGTGTTTGTGTCTGTCTGTGTGTCTGTCTGTCTGTGTATGTGTGTGTGTGTGTGTGTGCGTGTGTGTGTGTGTGCGTGCATGCGTGTGTGTGTGTGTCTGTTTTGTAGCCATTGTGACAGATGTGGTGAAGGCCGGCCATAGGCCCTGTTTGCCTACACATCTACCCACACAGTGACGCACTCACAGGATCTAACTGTTCAAAGGCACTGTGACACACACATGTATGAACACATACACAGGCATGCAAACACACACAGACAGTTTGCTAAAGCAGGAAAAAAATCCTGCAGCAACAGGAAAAGTGAATGATTATGTGTATTATGTTGATACATTTTAAGTTAGGGCAAATCAAGTCTGAAATGTTAACGTGGAAATCACAAACTTTAGAAGCCTTTTTAACATTTACATCAACATTTACATCATTTAGCAGACGCTCTTATCCAGAGCGACTTACACATTTAAACCTTAAATTCACTACAAGATTGCATCAACAAAAGAGTGATCAAATTAACATCCTACATCTGTATGCGCACGCACAAAACACACACACACCTGTGCGCACACAACCGCACCCACCCACACACCCACCCACCCACACACACGCACACACACACACAGACACACACACACACATACACACATAAAGCCTCTACAGTATACCCACCCTTGTCATGAGTGGACATCATTCTCCTCACATCCATTATCGATAGGCCAAGAGCCTGCCAGATTCTCTGTCTTTTGTCCCAGAGAGAGAGAAAGGGCTCAGGGTTGAAACCCTCGCATCTTGGAGAGGCTATTCTTCTCATATTTGAAATATACAGCCTAGACTATTTGTGTCTGCCATCCTGAGAATATAGGGCAGCATCTCCATGAATGGGAGCAATGAATTAGTGCTCATGTGTTTTTTTTCTCCTCCCCACACTGATTAGTAAAGACGAATGCCAGAGTGGCCTTCATGCCTTTCAATGTGCTAGACAAACACAGTTGAGATAGTCCTCCTCTGACCCCCTCACACACACACATAAACACACACACACATGTTTGTTTGTTTTATTATCCTTGTGGCGACCAAATAATTGATTCCCATTCAAAATCCTATTTTCCCTAACACCTAATCTAACCACTGACCCCTAACTCCTAACCCCTAAATCTAAAATAGCCTTTTTCCTTGTGGGGACCGGCAAAATGTTCCCCCTTGTCCACATATTTTTTTTTTTACTATCATTGTGAGGACTTCTGGTCCCCACAAGGATAGAAAAACCAAACACACACACACACTAATGATTGTGCAAACAAATACACACACACATCTAATTTTACAGTCCGAACCCGGGGGAAACAACAATGAAAATTCTACTTGCAGAATAAGAAGAGTGGAGAAAAAGAGAGAAAGAGCGAAAGAGAGGAAAAAACAGAAAAGAAATGCCACTTGATTGGTGACAAAAGATAACAAGAAGTGTCTGCAGGGGGCCTACCCAAACTCTTGGTGTCTCAAAGTGGTGTGAATGGACCCCATCTGGTTCGCTCGCACGTCCCCGCTCAAGATGGTGCCACTCTCGTTCGAAAAAGCATATAATAGGATGTCCGTTAGGAGGGACACACAATCTCCTCCTGCCCAAGGTCCCGGGTGGTTTCCTCTAAACAGTATGGGGCTTTGTCCCAAACAGAACCCTATTCCCTATTAAGTACACTACTTTTAACCAGAAACCTACGGGCCCTGGTCAAAAGTAGTGCACTAAATAGAGAATAGGGTGCCATTTAGGCCGCAGACTGGGAGGGATCCCCAAAGAGCGGTGCCCGCTGTCTCTCTGCAGTCTCCCAGGCTGCACAGGGAGGACACTTTAAGTAGTCCAATTTAACGTGAGAAAACGTGGGCCAAGGCAAGCGCACGCAGGGCTGGAGGGAAGGATGGAGGGAGATAGAGGAGTATAGTCCATCTGTTGCTCTGTTGGTTCTTACGGGGGTGGCATGGCCACCACAGGAACAATGTTAGAGGGTTTTACATGCATCCCCTTTGTCTGCTCTACATACTATCTACAGACTATCTACTAACCCTAACCCTAGCTCTAATCCTAACCGTAACTGTTATCCTAACCTTAAACTTAACCCTTACCCTAACCCTAGCCCTAACCTTAACCCGTATCCTAACCCTTATTCTAAACCTAACCGTAACCTTAGCAAGCAGTTTCTTATCAACAGATAGTTTGTTGATAGCATGACCATCTGTAGAACATCTACAGATGGAAAATCCAGACTATCCAAATGAAGTGTGACCCAGGAATCTATAAAACATATTCCATAAACTACCAGCCATGGACGAATTGGTCAGGAGTTAATAGTCTGCTTAGAAGATGTCAAACACATAGTAGCCTACAGAGATAAAATGCAGTTCGGTTGGTGATTTTGTTATTGTAAGAACTATGGATCACGTAGTGAAAGTGATTTAAGCAATCATACCCAAGGTATATGGTCTGATATCAGCATTCAACCACCCAGTTTATAATACCCTTTATTCCCTTTCACATATACTGTATGTGTACGTTTCAACATGAGGTCAGAGTGAATGTAACGGTGGCTGTATGGTACCTATATGTTTGGAAGTGTTCCTGGGCATCAGTGTGCTTCTGTGTGTATATGTGCCCCTGTGTGTGTGTGCCCATGTGTGTGTGTGTCCTGGCTAATCATGCTTCATTGTTTTTGATGGCGCTGAACAAAGCCCCTCTGATTGCTGTGATTATAAAAGCAAGAGTAGAAAAATAGATCTGAACATTCCAGCGAAGCATGGCAGCAGCAAAGGACACTGGGTAATGGGTAGGAAGGGGCCTAGGACCCCCGATGATGATGATGATGGGCACTCTTGCAGGCCCAAACATATAAACAAACATCACACAGCTCTGGTGATATCTGCAATTAGTTGCCCCAGCATTTACAATAGTTTGGAAAATCAGTTCACCACCATTTACAGCAGGATGTAATGACAAATGAATCAAGTAGAGTTTGTTTGAGCTGGGTTATAGATATTTCACTATTGGTGTTAGTCCGCCCTCCTCCCCCCATCCAAACGTACAGTAGACATCTGTTAATAATACTGATAGGCTTTGTTTGACTGGAACAGAGGACAGTGTGAGTGTTTTACGGTCCATTGGTAATACACATAGTTGGTCTTTTGGTAATACATATGGTGGGTCCAAGCATGAGGTATCGTTACAATTTTAAATTGGAGACATTTGAAACCCTACCTCTTTAAGGAATACCTGGAATAGTATAAAGTAATCCTTCTTCCCCCACCCCCCATAAAAAATAAATAAATAAAAGATGAAAATAAAAGGTGGTTGTCCCACTGGCTATCATAAGTTGAATGCACTAATTTGTAAGTCACTCTGGATAAGAGCATCTGCTAAATGATGTAAATGTAAATGTAAATGACTCAAGTCTTGTGTATATAGGACCTTTCAGCAGTCTGTTGGAACCAAACTTACTTTCCAAGCGTTTGTTCTGAACAGAACCATAATTTGTTTCGTTCTGTTCCACTCTTCCGACCAGCAAAATAACGTTCGAGAGAGAGAGAGAGAGAGAGAGAGAAAGAGAGAGAGAGCGATAGAGAGAGAGAGAGACTGTAGACGACTTTCTCCTGGCACGCTGACTACATTGGTCAGATTACTTTCTGCAATTAAATTGCTCACCCGAAGGAGTTCAAAAGCTGTGTGATTATAGCATCTACAGTGAGGGAAAAAAGTATTTGATCCCCTGTTGATTTTGTACGTTTGCCCACTGACAAAGAAATGATCGGTAGGTTTATTTGAACAGTGAGAGACAGAATAACAACAAAAAAATCCAGAAAAACGCATGTCAAAAATGTTATAAATTGATTTGCATTTTAATGAGGGAAATAAGTATTTGACCCCTCTGCAAAACATGACTTAGTACTTGGTGGCAAAACCCTTGTTGGCAATCACAGAGTTCAGACGTTTCTTGTAGTTGGCCACCAGGTTTGCACACATCTCAGGAGGGATTTTGTCCCACTCCTCTTTGCAGATCTTCTCCAAGTCATTAAGGTTTCGAGACTGACGTTTGGCAACTCAAACCTTCAGCTCCCTTCACAGATTTTCTATGGGATTAAGGTCTGGAGACTGGCTAGGCCACTCCAGGACCTTAATGTGCTCCTTCTTGAGCCACTCCTTTGCTGCCTTGGCCGTGTGTTTTGGGTCATTGTCATGCTGGAATACCCATCCACTACCCATTTTCAATGCCCTGGCTGAGGGAAGGAGGTTCTCACCCAAGATTTGACGGTACATGGCCCCATCCATCGTCCCTTTGATGCGGTGAAGTTGTCCTGTCCCCTTAGCAGAAAAACACCCTCAAAGCATGATGTTTCCACCTCCATGTTTGACGGTGGGGATGGTGTTCTTGGGGTCATAGGCAGCATTCCTCCTCCTCCAAACACGGCGAGTTGAGTTGATGCCAAAGAGCTCCATTTTGGTCTCATCTGACCACAACACTTTCACCAAGTTCTCCTCTGAATCATTCAGATGATCATTGGCAAACTTCAGATGGGCATTTATATGTGCTTTCTTGAGCAGGGGGACCTTGCTGGCGCTGCAGGATTTCAGACCTTCACAGCGTAGTGTGTTACCAATTGTTTTCTTGGTGACTATGGTCCCAGCTGCCTTGAGATCATTGACAAGATCCTCCCGTGTAGTTCAGGGCTGATTCCTCACCGTTCTCATGATCATTGCAACTCCACGAGATGAGATCTTGCATGGAGCCCCAGGCCGATGGAGATTGACAGTTCTTTTGTGTTAATTCCATTTGCGAATAATCACACCAACTGTTGTCACCTTCTCACCAAGCTGCTTTGCGATGGTCTTGTAGCCTATTCCAGCCTTGTGTAGGTCTACAGTCTTGTCCCTGACATCTTTGGAGAGCTCTTTGGTCTTGGCCATGGTGGAGAGTTTGGAATCTGATTGATTGATTGCTTCTGTGGACAGGTGTCTTTTATACAGGTAACAAGCTGAGATTAGGAGCACTCCCTTTAAGAGTGTGCTCCTAATCTCAGCTCATTACCTGTATAAAAGACAATTGGGAGCCAGAAATCTTTCTGATTGAGAGAGGGTCAAATACTTATTTCCCTCATTAAAATGCAAATAAATGTATAACATTTTTGACATGCGTTTTTCTGGATTTTATTGTTGTTATTCTGTCTCTCACTGTTCAAATAAACCTACCATTAAAATTATAGACTGATCATTTCTTTGTCAGTGGGCAAACGTACAAAATCAGCAGGGGATCAAATACTTTTTCCCTCACTGTATATACAGCAGTTTAGCCATGGAAAAAGACAGCAACCTGGCTGAGATAATGAGTGGGCTGGACATACCGAGAGATGAGTTCGGATTGGTCTGCCATGTAGCACGCTTCTGTCTATAACATGAGCTGGTCGGTATGTGTAGGTAATCCTTTCTAACGTGAGCTTTTTAAAAAAGATTTCACACAGTGGAGAGCATAAGTGTTGCTCTCCACTTTCTGGAGGACCGAGTTTTGAAATCAGTAGAATTAGAGTATGATGGCTAAGGAGATGGAAAAAATTCTGACGTTTGATTGCAAATATGCAGACGGAGGAGAAAAGAGAACACACAGAATGATGTTGTATAAAACACCTGTCTTCAGATTACATCTTCAAACTAAGGGCAACCATAGCATCGGTGACAGAGAGGAAGAAGCGTCCATCCATTTACAGTATAGGTCAAAAGTTTTAGAACACCTACTCATTCCAGGGTTTTTCTTTATTTTTACTATTTTCTACATTGTAGAATAATAGTGAAGACTTCAAAACTATGAAATAACACATATGGAATCATGTAGTAACCAAAAAAGTGTTAAACAAATCAAAATATATTTTATGTTTCAGATTCTTCAAAGTAGCCACCCTTTGCCTTGATGCACGCTCTTGGCATTATCTCAACCAGCTTCATGAGGTAGTCACCTGGAATGCATTTCAATTAACAGGTGTGCCTTCTTAAAAGTTAATTTGTGAAATTCTTAATGCGTTTGAGCCTATCAGTTGTGTTGTAACAAGGTAGGGGTGGTATACAGGTCAATCAATCCGGAAAATGTCAATAACTTTTAAAGGTTCTTCAAGTGCAGTCGCAAAAAACATCAAGCTCTATGATGAAACTGTCTCTCATGAGGACCGCCACAGGAAAGGAAGACCCAGAGTTACCTCTGCTGCAGAGGATAAGTTCATTAGGGTTAACTGCACCTCAGATTGCAGCCCACATAAATGCTTCACAGAGTACAACAGACACATCTCAACATCAACTGTTCTGAAGTGACTGCGTGAATAAGGCCTTCATGGTCGAATTGCTGCAAAGAAACCACTACTAAAGGACAGCAGTTAGAAGAAGAGACTTGCTTGGGCCAAGAAACACGAGCAATGGACATTAGACCGGTGGAAATCTCTCCTTTGGTCTGATGAGTCCAAATTTGAGATTTTTGGTTCCAACTGCCGTGTCTTTGTGAGACGCAGAGTAGGTGAATGGATGATCTCCGCATGTGTGGTTCCCACCGTGAAGAATGGAAGAGGAGGTGTGATGGTGTGGGGGTGCTTTGCTGGTGACATTGTCTGTGATTTATTTAGAATTCAAGGCACACTTGACCAGCATGACTACCACAGCATTCTGCAGCGATACGCCATCCCATCTGGTTTGCGATTAGTGGGACTATCATTTGTTTTTCAACAGGACAATGACCCAAAACACACCTCCAGGCTGTGTACGGTACGGGCTATTTGACCAAGGAGAGTGATGGAGTGCTGCATCAGATGACCTGGCCTCCACAATCACCCGACCTCAACCCAATTGAGATGGTTTGGGATGTGTTGGACCGCAGAGGGAAGGAAAAGCAGCCAACAAGTGCTCAGCATATGTGAGAACTCCTTCAAGACTGTTGGAAAAGCATTCCTCATGAAGCTGGTTGAGAGAATGCCAAGAGTGTGCAAAGCTGTCATCAAGGCTGTCACACCCTGGCTCTGGGGACTCTATATGTTGAGCCAGGGTGTGTAGATTCTATGTGTTTATGTTCTGTGTGGGAGTTCTAGTTGTTGATTTTCTATGTTGGCCAGAGTGGCTCCCAATCAGAGGCAACGAGTGTCAGCTGTTGCTGGTTGTCTCTGATTGGGAGCCATATTTAAACAGTCTGTTTCCCTTAGTGTTTGTGGGATCTTGTTTCCGTTTGGTTTGTTTCTGTGTTAACCGTAGGACTGCACGTTTCGTTTATTGTTTTGTTGTCATATTATCACTAAAGATAATAAAGTTAAGTATGTTCACAACCAACGCTGCGCATTGGTCTACTCTCTACGACGATCGTGACAGAAGATCCCACCATACCAGGACCAAGCAGCGTGTCCAGGAGCAGGCAGCCTGGACGTGGGAGCAGATCTTGGACGGGCAGGGGTCCTGGACCTGGGAGGAAATCCAGGCCGGGATGGATCGCCGTCCATGGAGGGAGACGGTAGAGGCGCGACGTAGAGAGGAGCAACGGCATAAACAGTGTCGTCGTCGGTCGGACGAGAGGCAACCCCAAACATTTTTTAGGGGGGGGCACATGGCATGGATGACGGGGCTGCTGGAGGCAGATAAGGGGCGAATTCAGAAGGCCACCAGGTTACGGGAGCCATTGGTGAGAAGAGGGAAGGAAGATGTAGAGGCGCGGCGAGAGGTACTGAGGTGTATTGCCAGTCCGGTCCGGCCCGTTCCTGATCCCCGTTTAAGGCCAGTGGTGTGTGTTCCCAGTACGGTCCGGCCTGTCCCTGCCCCTCGCACCAAGCCTACGGTGCGCGTCGCCAGCCCGGCCCGGCCTGTTCCTGCCACTCGCACCAAGCCTACGGTGTGCGTCGCCAGCCCGGCCCGGCCTGTTCCTGCCACTCGCACCAAGCCTACGGTGCGCGTCGCCAGCCTGGTCCGGCCTGTTCCTGCCACTCGCACCAAGCCTACGGTGCGCGTCGCCAGCCTGGTCCGGCCTGTTCCTGCCACTCGCACCAAGCCTACGGTGTGCGTCGCCAGCCCGGCCCGGCCTGTCCCTGCCCCTCGCACCAAGCCTACGGTGTGCGTCGCCAGCCCGGCCCGGCCTGTTCCTGCCACTCGCACCAAGCCTACGGTGTGCGTCGCCAGCCCGGCCCGGCCTGTCCCTGCCCCTCGCACCAAGCCTACGGTGTGCGTCGCCAGCCCGGCCCGGCCTGTTCCTGCCACTCGCACCAAGCCTACGGTGTGCGTCGCCAGCCCGGCCCGGCCTGTTCCTGCCCCTCGCACCAAGCCTACGGTGTGCGTCGCCAGCCCGGCCCGGCCTGTTCCTGCCACTCGCACCAAGCCTACGGTGCGCGTGGCCTGCCCGGCCCGGCCTGTTCCTGCTCCTCGCACCAAGCCTACGGTGCGCGTCGCCAGCCCAGCCCGGCCTGTTCCTGCTCCTCGCACCAAGCCTACGGTGCGCGTCGCCAGCCCGGCCCGGCCTGTTCCTGCCACTCGCACCAAGCCAGGGGTGCGAGTCGTCAGCCCGGTACGGCCCGTTCCTGCTCCACGCACCAAGCCAGGGGTGCGTATCGTCAGCCCGGTCCGGCCCGTTGCTGCTCCACGCACCAAACCAGGGGTGCGCATCGTCAGCCCGGTCCGGTTCGTTCCTGCTCCACGCACCAAGCCAGGGGTGCGTATCGTCAGCCCGGTCCGGCCCGTTGCTGCTCCACGCACCAAGCCAGGGGTGCGCATCGTCAGCCCGGTCCGGTCCGTTCCTGCTCCACGCACCAATTCCAGGGGTGCGCGTCGTCAGTCCGGCACAACCCGTGCCTGGGTCACCGGTGCCTGATCAGGTACCGGTCAGCTGCTCCACAACGGAGCTTAAGCAATCCGCTCCTTCGATGTCCAGTCCAGCTCCAGCCAGCGGGGCCAGACCGGACCAGGGGCGCTTACGGGGGATTATTGAAGGGTGGTGGTCAAGCCCGGAGCCGGAACCGCCTCCGAGGAGGAATGCCCACCCAGCCCTCCCCTGTTTGGGTTTTGTTGAGGCGCGGTCGCAGTCCGCGCCTTTGGGGGGGAGTACTGTCACACCCTGGCTCTGGGGACTCTATATGTTGAGCCAGGGTGTGTAGATTCTATGTGTTTATGTTCTGTGTGGGAGTTCTAGTTGTTGATTTTCTATGTTGGCCAGAGTGGCTCCCAATCAGAGGCAACGAGTGTCAGCTGTTGCTGGTTGTCTCTGATTGGGAGCCATATTTAAACAGTCTGTTTCCCTTAGTGTTTGTGGGATCTTGTTTCCGTTTGGTTTGTTTCTGTGTTAACCGTAGGACTGCACGTTTCGTTTATTGTTTTGTTGTCATATTATCACTAAAGATAATAAAGTTAAGTATGTTCGCAACCAACGCTGCGCATTGGTCTACTCTCTACGACGATCGTGACAAAGGCAAAGGGTGGCTACTTTGAAGAATCTCAAATATAAGATATATTTTGATTTGTTTAACACTTTTTTGGTTACTACATGATTCCATATGTGTTATTTCATAGTTTTGATGTCTTCACTATTATTCTACAATGTAGAAAATAGTCAAAATATAGAAAAAACCTTGAATGAGTAGGTGTGTCCAAACTTTTGACTGGTAATGTATATGGGTAAGATAGTCTAGCTAGCTATATTTTCAGATATTACATGTTTCTAATTTTGTCAGAAAGTTGTTTTCATTTCAACGTTAGCTGGCTGGCTCGCTAGCTAACATTACGTGTATGATCTGTGTAGTAATATTATTAGTATCTCAGAGCCATTTGCATTGCTAGTTATAGCCTAATGTTAGCTAGCTAACATTGAACCTGGTTGGTTAGCTACCTGCAGATTCATGAAGGGTAGTAACGTTATGAGTTGGGATTATGGTTCATTGTTTAGCTAGCTAGCTACATGTCAAAACAAAAGACTCCACTATGCAAGTAGCCATTTCAATAGAATGTTCATGATGTCACTGCGACAACTGTCGATAGACGTAGCTGGTAAATTCACTCTGGCTATCTACTCCGATTTCAGAGCACTCTCGTCTGAGCATGCCAGAGTGCATAATAACTAAAGAATTTACAAATGCTCAACACCGGTTGAATATGGCCGGTGTCAGTAAACCTTGGCAAAAAAGCTTAATTAAATTGTTTCCAGCAGCACAATTGCAGTCACCAACGCTCTGGATAACATAAAAACAGCCTAACCAGCTCTGCTAGGGCGAGTAAAATTGTCAGAGTGAGCTGTTCTCTCATTTGTGTCTGGAATTAGCTAGAAAGCTAGCCAACGCCAGTTAGCTTGGGTGCCTGACTGCTGTTGTTAGGTCAGAGCGCTCGGATCAACTTTACTCCTCGGCCAGAGCGTCCAGTGTGCTCTCTGAACGCTCCGAGAGGGAAACAATCTGAATTTACAAACGGACAATCTGACAACGCTCTGAGTTTACGAACGCCCAGAGCACACTCTGGCACTCCAATTTACGAACGCACCCGTAGTATAAACCAGCGTTTTGTCTTGAAATCTTTGGTTGTTTAGTACATGGCCTCACATGTGAATCCTTAAAGAGACCGGTGGAACTAAAGCTTAAGAGGGTGTGAACGATGCTGAATGGGTGTAGACAAAGAAGAGCTCTCCAGTAGGTGTACCAAAACATTCAAGGGCCATTTTCTCTAAAGTTACAAGTTTATCAAAGCAGAATTACTTCCCCATTGTTCCTCAACTGTAGTGCATGATATACCATTTTCTAGCTCTGAGACTCTACTTTTATCCAATGTAAAACACACCATTTCAAATGTTGCTACATAAGACCAAATAGAGCCGGTCGGTCACATATAAGAGGAAGATACAAAGGGTGAGTGTGCTGTACAGATACAGGTAACTGCCAAAATAAAGGAAACACTTGAGCAGTGGCGGCTCCTGAAAAAATTCTCAGGAGGGGCAATTTTTCTGATGATTTAGGTGACCTACACACATTTTAAAAAAGATATGTCCAGCAACAACATGAAGACAGGGGCAGCATATAAGTCAATACCAGAAGCATTTATTGACTGATCTGGGGAGATGGATTCCAGTTTCTGTGACAGATTATAAATAATCTCTGATGCCTTTGTTATATTAGCTTTTGGTTGAATGTACTGTCGTAGTAAATATATAATGTTATAGCTTGGTCTGACTAAAATCTTGTGCATGACCCATTTTGTGTTGGGCGTTTGTTTTCAATCAATGCTGTTCCTATCCTATAACAATGGACAAAAGAGTCCTATCTTGTCAGCCTTGTCAGCAGGTGGCCAAGGACAACACCCACGCCATAGGTCTCTCAGTTCTTCCAACTCACGAGTTCTTGCTCTGAGGACACACACACACACACACACACACACATCATCACTGATAACACACACACACACACACATCATCACTGTTAAACACACACACACACACACATCATCACTGTTAAACACACACACACACACAAAAATCCCCTCTCTTTAGGCTGAACATTTGAAGACAGAGAACCCGACTCAGAGCCAATGCAACAGTGGAGGGACCTCGCCCAACTCATCAGGACCAATCAGAAGATCAGAACTACTAGATTCAACCTACATCATTTATTGTATAAAATGTCAGCACACAATGTTTTCGGGGCTCTCTTCAGATAGCTCCCTAAGAGTTTGACGAACGAGTCCGTGCACGCGATTCCAGATATCTTTACCTCTGAATAAACTGCCTTTATTATACCATATCCACCCTGTCCAAAGTCTCTACTTGGTCTCAGTTCTCCAGTAAACTTGTGATTATCAACAGTACACAACGGTAACAAACAATTGGGGGAACTCACGGGGCAGATAGTAAGGTCGCAGTGACACAGAAAGCAGTTCAATGTCGGGGCTCGGGGGTACAGAGTCGGCTCTCTTACCAGGATCGATTTTCCCTGTGATTGTCAGATCGAGGTCGCTCCGACCAGGGTGAAGCCGGCCGGCTCCACTTCTCTGTCCGGGACTCTGTCATCCAGCCAAGTCTCCCAGCTGTATTGGATTCCGCTGCCAGCAACGTTTTCATTATTTAGTCCGTTCGTAGCGGGTATGTACACGATCAACAAGATCAGTCCAAAACCCACCACTGGAAATCCATGGTTGGCAGAATGTTTGTAAACTAAGTGTACAAATTAAAAACAGAAAATAACGCCACTAAGTGTACAAATTAAAAACATAAAATAACGCCACACTGCAGGTCGCAACAGAGAACGCTGCTAGCCGCTATTTGCTTAGTTACGTTCATGGTTACGTCACGTATGACGACAGCGCGTAGTGCAAGCCCACAGACACCCATAGAGAATGTATTGAAAGCTTTGAAATGTGAAAAAATAGATTTTACATGACAGGCTATGAGAGACTTCTGGGCGATTTTCAACCTGACTGAAATCGCCCAAAAACGGGCGGGGCCATTTGAAGCACGACTTTAGCCTGATTTGACATTTAGTGGCAGTCAGATCAGATTACAACACTGATAACTACTGTTGCCGTGATATAATTGATTAGAAAAAAAATCCCTTCCTTTTCCCGTTTGGCAGTGCGTCGCCCATATCGCCCTATTGAACAGGCCGTCCCTGCACTTGAGTAAATGAGGGATACAAAGTATATTGAAAGAAGGTGCTTCCACGCAGGTATGATTCCTGAGTTAATTAAGCAATTAACATCCCATCATGCTTAGGGTCATGCATAAAAATGATGGGCATTATTTTGGCTACAAAGGCTATGCCCCCATAAGATGACAATGCCTCATCCACAGGGCAAGAGTGCTCACTGAATGGTTTGATGAGCATGAAAACGACGTAAGCCATATGCCAAGGCCATTTCAGTCACCACATCTCAACCCAATTGAACACTTATGGGAGATTCTGGAGCGACACCTGACACAACTTTTTCCACCACCATCAACAAAATACAAAATTATGGAATTTCTCTAGGAAGAATGGTGTCGCATCCCACCAATATAGTTCCAGACACTTGTAGAATATATGCCAAGGTACATCGAAGCTGTTCTGGCTTGTGGTGGCCCAATGCCCTATTAAGACACTATATGTTGGTGTTTCCTTTATTTTGGCAGTTACCTGTATATCTACTCTGAGTCTGTGTCTGGTTGATCTGATCTGGCTGTAGCTGTGCGATACTGGGTACTGCACACAGCGCGGCTCCACACACAAACAGACACACGCACGCACGCACGCACACACCCACACAGACCGGCCCTGGCACCGTGTTTACAGTGAGGTGTTAACCAAGTGAGAACCGCAGTAGCTGATTGGAGGCGGCTGGCTTGCTTCCACGTCCTCCCACCCTCCCCTCACTTCATCGTCTGATGTGTCAGAAATGCAGACACTGGCCAGGCAGGGTCACCAGGGAGCACAGATGTCCTGTGTATAGGGGTGTTTGTGTATATGTGTGTGTGTGTGTGTGTGTGTGTGTGTGTGTGTGTGAGAGAGAGAGAGAGAGAGAGAGAGAGAGAGAGAGAGAGAGAGAGAGAGAGAGAGAGAGAGAGAGAGAGAGAGAGAGAGAAGTAGTCATCATGCTGCTTTTTTGATTGTCATGGTGTGTGTACTGTAAATGGAGTCTGTGTGTGTGTGTGTCTGTTTCTCTTTGTGTGTCTGTCTGAATGTGTTGTGAGCCAGTGCTGCTCTGTTCTATACTGGTGGCCTCCTTCTTTGTTACTGGACACCACTCCACTCCACACCAAGGGCACCGTAGCAGCCTATACACATGCACACACACACACACACAAGCCATCGTTTATTCAGGGACACTGATCTGATCGATATGGTTTGCGTCCCACATGGCACCCTATTCCCGACATAGTACGTTACTTCTGACAAGGGCCTTATGCACTATATAGGGAATAGGGTGCCAATTGGGATGCAGACATAGAGAACGGAAGGGAGGGCCATATGCCATTACAGGTGAGACCAGTGCTGCCATTATAGCTGTTCCTCAAAGCAGGGTTTCCCAAACTCGGTCCTGGCAGTACATCCAACCGGCTTCACAACCGCATACCACGTGTAACCATGCCATACAGGACATCCACATCCAGCTTCTTCACCTGCGGGATCGTCTGAGACAAGCCATCCGGAAACTGTGGGTTTGCACAAACAAAGAATTTCTGCGCAAACTGTAAGAAACCGTCTTAGGAAAACTCATCTGCGTGCTCGTCATCCTCACCAGGGTCTTGACCTGACTGCAGTTTGGAGTCGTAACCGACTTCAGTGGGCAAATGCTCACCTTCGATGGCCACTGGCATGCTGGAGAAGTGTGCTCTTCACGGATGAATCCCAGTTTCAACTGTACCGGGCAGATGGCAGACAGCTTGTATGGTGTTGTGTGGGCGAGCAGCTTGCTGATGTCAACGTTGTGAACAGAGTGCGTGGGGTTATGGTATGGACAGGCATAAGCTACGGACAACGAACACAATTTATCGATGGCAATTTGAATGAACAGAGATACCGTGACGAGATCCTGAGGCCCATTGTCATGCCATTCATCCGCCGCCATCACCTCATGTTTAAGCATGATAATGCACGGCCACATGTCGCAAAGATCTGTACACAATTACTGGAAGCTGAAAATGTCCCTGTTCTTCGATGACCTGCCTACTCACCAGACATGTCACCCATAGAGCATGTTTGGGATGCTCTGGATCGACGTGTACAACAGCGTGTTCCAGTTCCCGCCATTCAGGAACTTCGCACAGCCATTGAAGAGGAGTGGGACAACATTCCACAGGCCACAATCAACAGCCTGATCAACTCTATGCGAAGATGTGTTGGGCTGCATGAGGCAAATGGTTGTCACACCAGATACTGACTGGTTTTCTGATCCACGCCCCTACCTTTTTTTAAATGATATATCTGTGACCAACAGATGCATATCTGTGTTCCCATTGCTGTGAAATCCATAGATTAGGGCCTAATGAATTTATTTCAATTGACTGATTTGCTTATATGAACTGTAACTCAGTAAACATTTTGAAATTCTTGCACATTGCGTTTATATTTTTGTTCAGTGTAAACCACCGACAGTAAACCACAGCTCTCGCTACC
>NC_059220.1:15253020-15285520 GCF_020615455.1 Coregonus clupeaformis | reverse complement strand
TAGCATCCACATACTTGGTATTGTGTGTCACCCTAGCCAGGCCATTCCATCACATACACCTTCTAAGATTAAACCAAGTGGCCACCAATCTATCTTGGCACACCGACCCTCTGTCATTCACCCGTGACATCAATAACACATAGCGTGTCCTAATCCTCTGTCCCTCACATACATCTTATGAGTTTGACATACATGAATGAATCTAGTATCACAAGTCATTATAACAAAAGAATTCAACAGCGTTCAAATTACCATATTCCCCCACAATCTTTGCATCTCTATTCGTACTCTTAATACCTTCCTGTATGTCTCTAATATTTCCCATAGTTTTAGTTCAATTCACAATACCTTCCTATTCTCATGGCACATATGTACACCATGCATCTCCCCCTATAATCGCATACATTCCCCCTTTATCTACTATAATAGCATCCAATGCTATGCGATTATCAATTGCATAGTGTCCAATGAGTGACATTTCAGACCCCATTGCTTGAAAATCCAAGACTGTTAATAGGTACAATATTAAACTCTGTTCAACCCTGACTCTGTTCCCCTAATATGCCTGAGTAGAGATACAAAGGATAACACTTTGTTTTCAGTCCCTGTTAAATCAGTAAAGCCTTGAACTAGTTAGGATTGAGGAATTCAACCAAAAGTCAGATCAGATGAAAATAGCATTAACATTCCTATGTCTCAAATACCAAAACCCCATGATAGGAACCAATTCAGTTCTTGCCTAGCAACAGAGATATGAACCACTCTAAACATCCATATCAATACCACCCACTACTTCAAATGTATATAGTGACTAATATGTGAATACGGTAACTTAATAATCAACATATTCATGATTTCAGGTACAATTCTCACATTAACTTACATGTTTCAAACAGTAAGATTCAAAAATGTCTACTCAAAATAAATCATATAAGTGTATCCTAAGACATTACCATAACGTATTGCTGTTTTAACCATAATATATATATAAGACAGTTATCTCAATTGTACAAGCAATACTCTTCATTCTGAAAATAGTTTCAACATCTTTAGTTACTAATATATACTAAAGATTTACTTAAATCACTCAGTCATCTTATAAATTATAACCAAAACCAAATTACTTAACTCAACCAAATTTAAAATGACAATTCTTATTGATTCACATTGGTCCTATCACTCAAAGATAAAACCCTCGACTTTATCATCCATTACAACTGTCACAATGTACACTTATATTAACATACAGTATAAATATCCATAATTCTATTATGAGCTTCCTCATTCTGATAATAATTACAGATCATCATCTCAATGCATTCCTATTACTATTAATGTAGCAGTGTATATACCTCCTACCCAAATTAGCAAATTTAGATAAATCCACATTTATTATCCAACCCCGTCTTTCTCCGGCACTTAAATCTTCTGGCGTCTCTTCATTATGTTCTTCAGACAGCTTCATTGTTCAAAATGCATTGCCCATGACAATGTCCCAACTTCAATGTCTCATCAGAGTCACCACCATTTCTACAACCTCATTGTGTCTTGTCCATTTGCCAATCAATATACCAACAACATGAGAAATGTTGTATTTGAACCAATCTTTCTCCATTCTCACTCAAAGGTGGACTCCTGTCCCACTCTCTTGATATAAAAACATGAGAAAATCAGTTGATAGCTTCGATTGGCTGTTGTATACCGGTTGCAGGTAGAAGTGGTGCTGTACAGGAACCTCTTCAACGCCTCTGATGTTCATCGTCAGCCGGTTCAGAGGTTGTTTCTTTTTAAGGTTCACACCATTCTAGGCCAAATTATCCCTGCTATGAATCAAGACACCATCTGTATTTACCTCAATAGAAAACAGAACATAACAGTTTAGTTGATTTCATTTCTAATCCAAGAAACCATATAAGCATTTACTATATGACAAATTATTATGTTTTACCAATTATTCTTAATACCAATTTCTAATATACTTCCCAATTTCTGTTAGGTAAACCCTCCAAATACAGAGAAGTGAATGGTGTGACAGTAAGGTGATTCTTGAAATTCTAGAAGCTTTTGAAGTTCTTGGAGGTCTGTAGGTCTGTCCCTCCGCCGAGGGAATCAGCCAGAACACGTAGCTCATCAGTAGCATTCCCCTTGCCATCGTCTCCCATCACCTGATCCTTGTCAGCTCCACCATCCTCAGCTCCCTTATCTCTAGGTCGTCGGTTTCCTCGTAGTAGTCTGTTGCAGTGGTTTACATGATACCAGGTCGATCTCCCCTCTATCCGTACATCCGTTGGTATAGACTGGGTGACGATGTATGGTCCCTTTAGCTCTGAACCTTCTTCCTTCACTATGGTCTAGGATCATGCAGAGTCCTTCTCCATTTATCAACATCGCTCTGTGGAGTGTGTCCTTCTGGCAGCGTACCAATAGGGAAGTTGAGAGTCCCTGCTGCAACGACACACAGACATAGACACAAAAGAAAACAATGCTCCGCAGTGGCGGTGCCATCTTCCTCCTCTGATTTGGAATACTCCTACAGTGGGACACATAGATCTAGGTATCTCTCTCTGCTACTTTCCCCTCCATCGAGGTAGCCAGCAACACCTAGTACTGACCTCCCCACCTAGGTTTTGTCCATCTCTTACTTCTTTAATCCTTTACCGCCAGTCTCCCAGGTGCATACAATGCCCATATTCTCCTGTTAGGTTTGGCAGAGAAGCCTTCACCCTTTGGGAAGAAAGTCTTAGCAACATTGTTAGGTGCAACACCGTATGCTACTATATCCTGTCTTCATATCAGTCAGTTGAAGCCTTGATATTAGGAAGTGCAAATTTTTGCAGCTTGTTATAGGTCACTAGTTTCATAGACAGGCCTCCTCTACATCCTGCCTTATACCACAAATACATTTTCACCTAACAAATGTAATCTAACTCATAACACATGAATTACTACTGCTCATATTCGTAATACAATTTGCATATTTACCAAAAATCCTCATGCGAGCAGTACTTCCCCCCTTTGGACACATGACCCACACCGCGATTCATGCGTTCAAAAACAAAACATCGACTTTGTTTGTTAAACCAAAATAATAAATTACATTAAAATGACAACATTTGATAATACCTTAACTTAATTGTATCCCATGAAGTCATTCAAGTTGACTAGCGCCAGGTGTTCCTCATTCAGGACTAGCTCTCTCACCCTGACCTTATTATGGTCTGAATCATATATATGACTATTGCCAAATTATAAACTTCTTCATAATTATCATTATTATAAATTACCCTCAACTCGATATAATAAATTACCTTAAATTACTCATCCCATGCCTCTTGGTTTCCAGTGTGGGTGATCAATTCACACTAGAAAGTCAGGACAGAGTTCAGAGGTCATTCAAACCCTTCAAAGAAGTGTTTCATTCTATAGTAGACTAATCATTAACAACAGTCAAAACATGGTCCTCTGTAGCTCAGCTGGTAGAGCACGTTGCTTGTAACACCAAGGTAGTGGGTTCGATCCCCGGGACCACCCATACACAAAAATGTATGCACGCATGACTGTAAGTCGCTTTTGATAAAAGCGTCTGCTAAATGGCATATTATTATTATACATTTGTACAGTACGTCCTTATTACATTTATTCTCAAAATAAATCACGTTTACCCAAAACTCACTCATAAAATAAAAACTTCAGAAAATTCTGTGTGTGCCCCTTTAAGACCCCCTAAAATCAAAATAAAAAGCCTATAAACCTTTATAATAGGTGTGTTGTGTGTGGTTATCTGAAAAACCATATTGGAAAACAACAACAACAAAAAATTGCCAGGCCTTATTTAATGTGGTATCTCCATCTTATGACCTAATTATAAGACTGCCGAATTGTATTAACTGCTCCACCTATCCCACAGACTTAGGAAACATCCCAATGAGAGATAAGGAAATCCCAATTTTCCTGGAAGAGAAAGTATATATTTCGTTAACATTCAATTATAATCAGCAATCCAAAAATATTAATTTCACACAAAACATGATGCAGATATACCCTGTCCTACCTCACATCAATAATCGTTTGTTTCAATCTAATTCCTCATAACTACTTCAGAAGAAGATTACATACAATCTCTCAAAAGATGAAAAGCACTCAAGGTTCTTTGAGTTTACAATGAGTATTTTTAATGATGACTCTTTATACCTCATTCCTTTTAAGTCTCACAATGATTATCACCTCCAAAATCAGCTTCATTTTATCCCATAACAAATCATCATGGTATTGTTACTGGATGACTTACCCCTTAGATTGTTCCTGTCACCCCTCTACATGTACTATTTGAGACATTCACAAATATAATCACTTACTACGCATAAAGAATCAATGATATTCCAAGCGTCTATTAAAAAGTAGTTTGAGACCATCTCCTACGCCTTCCTTAACATATCACGTTTCATTGAGTTGACTACACCTTCTCTCTAAACATATAACCCCTTTTTGGTAATGTAATCCTCTCCACTTGTTGCATTGATGTTTTAAAATAACAACCTATTGTTTAATAACTTCAGAACTTACAAAAAATGTTTACTACTCCATCAGCCTAATAGTAAAAACTACCTCCCATTGTTCAACGTACCAGAAACAGATTATCGTTTAAGAATTAATTAACTGTCTGCATCACTCACTGCTGTTTAAACAAACTATAGAATTTAATAATAATAATAAAAAATAGTCAAAGAACGTTCTATATTCCACTATCTAGATATGTGCTCCACATTACCCTCTGCGTCCTTTACATCCCGATATAGCACAACTAGCACGACTCTCTTTCACCCGTTTATTAAATCATGGCATTAGTAAAGTATAGCCACAAACCACTACTACCTAATAACATATTTTCATTGACCTTACTATAAATAATTATTTAAATACAAGTCTACTCAAACAATCCAATGCAACATTTCTCATCTCCCAATCAACCTACTTTCCCTTTTAACACAGAAAACCCTCTACAATCTCTTTTATCCTCTACCGCTGTCTTTCCATCTAACAGTACTTTAGCAGGTGACAACTTATTGTGACATTATAGTCAAAACAAACAAAACATCTATTCACAGAGATGCAACTTTAAGTACTATGTTATCCTATCCGCCATGGGTTGGTAGGACAATCTCTTTCCTATAATCTTATCAATTAAACCAGTGATCTAGGTCAACAGCATCAATGTAACAGTTTTGCTTCCTTCCCTGCCTGGGCTTGAACCAGGTACCCTCTGCACACATTAACAACAATCACCCTCAAAGCACCATTACTCGTCATTCAACAAAAGGCGTGACCTTGCAGAGCAAGTCAAAAAAACTCCTTCAAGGTCGCAGAGCAAGTTACGTCACCAATCTAAACGCTACTAGTTAACATCACTAACTAGCTAGCCATATCCCACCGGTAACACTCACCACCCTTTTGACATCCTTCTCCGCAGCAACCATTGATCTGTGTACACCAAACATAACCCATAATGACACTTACAGCTCTCTCACGTTCAGCTAACCCCAGTTGCTAACACCCACAGATGAAGACCTAGAAACTCTCCAAACAACAAATAAAAACCATTCTCAAACAGCGTTCTTCCTTTCCCTTTCCCTATCGTAGGGTTAAAAACAAACTAGACAATTTTAACAATCAATACAGTGGGGGAAAAAGTATTTAGTCAGCCACCAATTGTGCAAGTTCTCCCACTTAAAAAGATGAGAGAGGCCTGTAATTTGCATCATAGGTACACGTCAACTATGACAGACAAAATTAGAAAAAAAATCCAGAAATTTTTATTTTTTTTTATTATTTTTTTTTAGTCATTTTAGCAGACGCTCTTATCCAGAGCGACTTACAGTTAGTGAATAATTATTATTATTATTATTTTTTTTTATACTGGCCCCCCGTGGGAATCGAACCCACAACCCTGGCGTTGCAAACGCCATGCTCTATCAACTGAGCTACATCCCTGCCGGCCATTCCCTCCCCTACCCTGGACGACGCTGGGCCAATTGTGCGCCGCCCATGAGTCTCCCGGTCGCGGCCGGCTGCGACAGAGCCTGGATGACATTGTAGGATTTTTAAAGAATTTATTTGCAAATTATGGTGGAAAATAAGTATTTGGTCAATAACAAAAGTTTCTCAATACTTTGTTATATACCCTTTGTTGGCAATGACACAGGTCAAACGTTTTCTGTAAGTCTTCACAAGGTTTTCACACACTGTTGCTGGTATTTTGGCCCATTCCTCCATGCAGATCTCCTCTAGAGCAGTGATGTTTTGGGGCTGTCGCTGGGCAACACAGACTTTCAACTCCCTCAAAAGATTTTCTATGGGGTTGAGATCTGGAGACTGGCTAGGCCACTCCAGGACCTTGAAATGCTTCTTACGAAGCCACTCCTTTGTTGCCCGGGCGGTGTGTTTGGAATCATTGTCATGCTGAAAGACCCAGCCACGTTTCATCTTCAATGCCCTTGCTGATGGAAGGAGGTTTTCACTCAAAATCTCACGATACATGGCCCCATTCATTCTTTCCTTTACACGGATCAGTCGTCCTGGTCCCTTTGCAGAAAAACAGCCCCAAAGCATGATGTTTCCACCCCCATGCTTCACAGTAGGTATGGTGTTCTTTGGATGCAACTCAGCATTCTTTGTCCTCCAAACACGACGAGTTGAGTTTTTACCAAAAAAGTTCTATTTTGGTTTCATCTGACCATATGACATTCTCCCAATCCTCTTCTGGATCATCCAAATGCACTCTAGCAAACTTCAGACGGGCCTGGACATGTACTGGCTTAAGCAGGGGGACACGTCTTTCACTGCAGGATTTGAGTCCCTGGCGGCGTAGTGTGTTACTGATGGTAGGCTTTGTTACTTTGGTCCCAGCTCTCTGCAGGTCATTCACTAGGTCCCCCCGTGTCGTTTCTGGGATTTTTGCTCACCGTTCTTGTGATCATTTTGACCCCACGGGGTGAGATCTTGCATGGAGCCCCAGATCGAGGGAGATTATCAGTGGTCTTGTATGTCTTCCATTTCCTAATAATTGCTCCCACAGTTGATTTCTTCAAACCAAGCTGCTTACCTATTGCAGATTCAGTCTTCCCAGCCTGGTGCAGGTCTACAATTTTGTTTCTGGTGTCCTTTGACAGCTCTTTGGTCTTGGCCATAGTGGAGTTTGGAGTGTGACTGTTTGAGGTTGTGGACAGGTGTCTTTTATACTGATAACAAGTTCAAACAGGTGCCATTAATACAGGTAACGAGTGGAGGGCAGAGGAGCCTCTTAAAGAAGAAGTTACAGGTCTGTGAGAGCCAGAAATCTTGCTTGTTTGTAGGTGACCAAATACTTATTTTCCACCATAATTTGCAAATAAATTCATTAAAAATCCTACAATGTGATTTTCTGGAAAAAAAATTCTCAATTTGTCTGTCATTGTTGACGTGTACCTATGATGAAAATTACAGGCCTCTCTCATCTTTTTAAGTGGGAGAACTTGCACAATTGGTGGCTGACTAAATACTTTTTTCCCCCACTGTAGCTACAGTAGCATCATGTTTGGTTCAGTTTATCTGTTAAGATATTGTGTCAGTAATATTTCTGTAGTGACCTCAGCTACAAGTTCCTATATTCCTCAATTAATGTTATCTTTCATACTCTGCTCCCTTCCAACACAGCTTCATAATCCCTGGTGTTTTGTTAATACTCTTTTTATTCTCTTTGTCCCCTTGCTTCACTTCCCATTGAGATAAGACACTCGCTTCCCTGTTTGTCGTCCCTATACAATACTATTATTATCCCCTTTATCAAAGAAGATAATACCAATCCGCCATTACTAGAAGTCAGCAGATCTGGGTAACTGTCCTTTCTAAGTGGGCTACAAGTAACAAACCAAACACTTGCTGTAGTTGACAAGCATATATTGAATTTATATCCATATTATCAATATCCAATTAATTGATAGACATTACGCCACCATTCTCAATTGTTTAATCTAGCACACCATTATGCAACCCCCAAAACATGACTACCTATATATATATATAAATATAATACCTCGAAATCGTCTCACTATTCCTGTTAAATAAGTGAGTCTTTCAATTTGAACCCAGCACGCTGATAAATCTTCCATTCTACATCACCAAACCAAATACGTTGTAGTATCTGTCTAAGCAACACATACCAACAATAGAATTACACTCAGAAACCCAGATTTGTTTACTCTATGCCATTGCCCCAATGCTATTGAAATGACACAGAAATCCCACAAATGGCGCAATTATACTGGCTTATCTTCTCACCATCCGATACAAAATGAAATTCCTTCACTACATCACCTGACCTCCGCAATAAATAATTAGTTTAATAGAAACCCCAAATTGGCTTTGTACTATGTTATAAGTTACGTCTATAAATTCCAGTCCTTATGGGCAGTTCATTTCTTAAACCTTATCTCTATCAAATGATCCAGAAAACCTGTATTTATTATTTACCACCCCTGACGTACGTCTACGTTTGGGTGAGCAAGTTAATACATACGTATTATTCAAATTATTACTATATCACCTCTCTAGTAATCGATTACACACTTAAAATTAATTATATTTTCACATCGTCACATACTCCATTTAGAACGTTAAAACATCCTAGGTAAATAATAATAATAATAATAACATCAAACAATCCCTCGTACTCACATCAAACAATCCCTTCGTGTTTTTTAACGACCCTCCCTCAACACAAATCAACTCCTTAAAACATACTCCCAACAGAACCCAAAAAACCAGACTGTAGTGTCAAGGACACTGACCTTCCTATCATTGGATCCTCACCGGTTCTCTAACCTTCAGGAAATCCCGTCAAAGTCAAGCCCCTCCTTAAAACATCCTACTTTTCCCCTACACTCTAAAATAACCCACGTTCTCCATACCACTCCTTGATATCATATGATGGGCATTGATGTATGGAACCACAATATAATGTTATATCAAAGCTTATTATCCAAACTTATATCATCTTATCATACACATTCATATAATTTATTTTGCACCCTTTCAAATAAAAATTACTTTCTGCTCTTTGTTCATAAAATAGCCTGTTGTTCCATATACCTCGATGCCATCTGGTTAACAAAAATGGTTGCATCGAGTTTACTTAAAAGGTATCTTCCCATGAACGCCATAGTAATTGTAGGGCTTACTATAAATGAATGTTGAAAATTAATATCGTCCAAATCAATTTGTAATGGGAGAGATATAGGATTAATTTGCAGAGTTCCACTAATTCCGATAGACTGGACCTTCTGATTACTTAAAGGACACCTTCAATCTTGTTGAATAGATCACCCGGCTTCTCCTCTCTAGGTTTATTCTGGGAATTAGGGTGCAGTTGGGCAGGAGTCCAATTTCCCTCTCTCTATCTCCCTCGATTATTATCGTTCCCCTGCTTCAACTAATAATTCCATAATTGCATTTGCTAATCTAATGTTTAAATTTACATTTTGGTTTTGTTTGACTATTGTACATTTCAAATTACGTAATATCCTAACTGACTTTTCCTCCTTCCTAATTATATTTACCGGCCATTGTGCACTCATTAAATTCCATGCTTTATACACCTCTTTCATATAATCTAAATCCCATTTCGGGTTGCTTATGGCTGCATAATCAATTATATACTTTCGCGCTACTTGTAATTTATCCATTTTTTTTAAACGACCATCTTGAGGATAGTCATTATCTGTCCATGCTGACCTATCACTAAGATATGGTTCCACATAGAAAAACCCTAATTTAATTAACATCTGATTTTCACTACTTTTAAAAGATATTTGTTTTAAATGTGGATTTGTCTGTAATAATTTTGTCATTTCCTTTCTCTCTCTTCGAGCTCTGATTTACTCTTAATGGTGACTGTTTTTCCAGATCCCGGTCTACTAAGCTGTCCATCCATTACTTATATTAGTTCATGCAATATTAGTAATCACATACTTGAATCAAATCCCCAACTTGAACTTCACTAAAATTTTGTTTGCCTATTTTGTCATTGGTGCCATGATTCAACATGATCGCTCTGAGCATTTCACAAATAAGTTATTCTCTCCTTACCAAGGTATTCAAACCTAATGATGATACAACACATCAGATAACTTATTTCTTGATGATACAACCCATCAGAATATTTATTTCATGACTTATTTCATGATGATTCTACACACCAGAATACTTATTTCATGACTTATTTCATGATGATACTACACATCAGAATACTTATTTCATGACTTATTTCATGATGATACTACACATCAGAATACTTATTTCATGACTTATTTCATGATGATACAACACATCAGAATACTTATTTCATGACTTATTTCATGATGATACAACACATCAGAGGTCCTTAACCTATCTCTTTAAGTCCTACACCCACTCCTGTATTCTCTTGTCTTTGTACTCATTACTCTCATTACTCGAATCATAGCACCATGTCATTGTCTAATTTGATATTTCTCCTTCTACTTACATCTATTTACGTACTCGAATACCACTCATCTGTTCCCCCCCCCCCCCCCACCCCAATTTTTTTTTTTTTATGTTAAACGTTCGTTACAGCTCAGCTTTACCACAGATAAGCAGAATTTGACATAATAAAAAAAATGAAAGTCTGCTTACCTGTTAGTTCGGCTGTAAACTGCATCCTGTTCGTTCAGACGCAAATCTGTTATGATGAGTTTCTGGTATCGAGAAGTTCATGATGCAAGAGAGTAGTCGACACTCATATGGGGAGTTGATTCAGTCATTATTTAATTCAGTACTGGATTCAATGACAGGCAGTACGGACGTAGCCTCTTGTCATATGAATGACTTCCATACAAAATCTCTCAGTTTATATAATGCTCTCCGAGCTGCTTCTTCCAACATCTGCCAACCATCATTGAGTGTCACTCATCTACCACAATAGCATCCACATACTTGGTATTGTGTGTCACCCTAGCCAGGCCATTCCATCACATACACCTTCTAAGATTAGCCCAAGTGGCCCCCAATCTATCTTGGCACACTGACCCTCTGTCATTCACCCGTGACATCAATAACACATGGCGTGTCCTTGTCCTCTGTCCCTCAAATACATCTTATGAGTTTTACATACATTAATGAATCTTGTATCACAAGTCATAATAACAACTGCTGTAGTAGGATGTCCCTTGTGGGTATCCATTTACATTACATTTTTACATTTTTGTCATTTAGCAGACGCTCTTATCCAGAGCGACTTACAGTTTTTTATATTTTTTTTATACTGGCCCCCCATGGGAATCGAACCCACAACCCTGGCGACATCCATACCTATGTATGACATGCGCAGACTAGGCTAGTAAACTTGCTGAAGCTAGAACCTTGTTGTCGTGCCTCCTTATTTTAGATAATACTACATAGTGTCAGAGTGGTTTTAATAATCACAAAAACGTGAAGGACATGTAAATCATACATCCATGCCGACAGACTGTTTCAAATCAAGGAGGGCACAGTTTTGGAAATAAACAGCGCAGATCATCATTGGGTTAGCTAACGAGCGAGGACTAAGTTACTGCTAGCAACGTGTTACAAGAGGAAGAAACTGACGCGATTTCATGTTTGGTGACTCCAAGTTCAATGGGCTCTCGCGCAAACATGGACAGGCCAGTGGCTAGTGCTGACGGATTATGCATTAGCCCCCTGGAGAATTTTGATTGAATGGACATTTAAAACTGGCCGAAATGGATCAGGCACTTTGAAAGGTACAGAGTAGCTTCAGGCTTAAACGTGAAAAATGAGGCATTTCAAGTTAATACACTAATTTACTCCATGTGTGATGAAGCCGAGGATATATTAAATGCTTCACCGTTGACTGAGGAAGAGAAACTTAACTACAGTGCCGTTAAAGACTGTTTTGAAACGCATTTCTTAGGGAGACAAGTTTATATTTGAAAGAGCTAGGTTTAATGTGTGCAAACAGGAGTAGGGTGAAACTGCCGACAGCTTTATCACAGCTGTTCACAAGCTAGTGGAACATTGTCAATTTGCAACACTCAGGGAAGAACTGATCTGAGATCGGATTGTAGTGGGAATAAGAAATATCTTACTTTCTGAAAAGTTACAGTTAGATTCACAGCTTACCTTGTCCAAAGCTGTAAACCAGGTTAGGCCAAGTGAGACAGTAAAAGAACTGCGCAGCGGCAGCTCTATGCAGAGTGAAGAGAGTGAGCAAGTACTTGCGTTTTCATACCGTGCTAAAAAAATGGAGGATAATGCAGAACAGCCTTGGACAAAACAATCACAGACAGGGCCAGTAGCCAGTTCAAGCATTTGTCACAAATGTGGGAAATCCCCTTTGCACAGCTGGATAGATTGCCCAGCAAAGGATGCGGAATGCAGGAAAGGACACTTTTCAGCTGTCTGTCGATCAAAGCAAATGCATGAGGTCTCAGAGGACGAACAGCAGCAACAGTGGGACAGCATCTTTCTGGGAGAAGTCAGGGAAAACAACGCTGGCTGGCACTCAGACATTAAACTCAATGGGGAGGTTGTACCATTTAAACTAGACACACAGGGGCAGCAGTAACAGCAATCCCCACTAGGCTGTATAGCTACAGTAGAGATGGCCCTTTGCTCCCGACAAACAAAAAAATGGTGTGTAAACTGGAGAGTAAAGACAAAAGTGCCATCCAGCCTGTCTTCGTCATTAACTCTCTGGCCAGACTATTGCTGGAGCTGCCAGCAATTGAAGCATTGCAACTCATTGAGAGAGTGAGCGAACTGGAGGACCCAGGGGAGGTTTTCAAAAATAAATTCCCAAAAGTGTTTTCTGGCCTAGGAAGGCTAGAAGGTGACTACAAAATCAGCCTGAAGGAGGATCCGGTCCCCTATGCCCTTACCACCCCCCGCTGTGTGCTTATCCTTTTATTGGCCAAAGTAAAGGAAGAGTTGGGGAGGATGGAAGAAATTGGGGCTGTGTCTAAAATAGAGATTGCCACTTACTGGTGTGCAGGGATGGTGGTGGTCCTAAAAGCCAATGGGGACATAAGGATCTGTGTGGATATGACTAACTTGAGGCACTCTGCAGAGAGATACACATCTTACCATCAGTAGAGCAGTCGCTGGCTCAGTTGGATGGCTCACAGGTCAACACAAAGCTGCATGCGCGCTCAGGATACTGGCAGATACCCCTGTCACCAGAGAGTAGGGTGCTCACAATGTTTATAACACCGTTTGGCCGGTACTTTTTTAACACTTTGCCATTTGGAATCGCTTCCAGTCCTGAGCATTTCCAAAGACGCATGTCCCAGCTGTTGGATGGGCTGAGTGGCGTCATAGTCCACGCGGATGGCGCAATGTCTGGAGGGTGAGGTACAGGTGTCCATTACTGCAGTAAGAGACAGCCTACCTGCATCTCAGACCAAACTGCAGCAGATTGCAGAGGAGAAACAGCGAGACCCCATCTGCCGACAGATAGTACAGCAGTGCATAAAGGGATGGCCCAGGCAGGAGGAACTGCCTCAGTTGCTCAAGCCCTATTGGGTGCACCAAAGTGACTCACACAGTAATGAAGACCTTCTCATGAAAGGACAACGGATAGTTATCCCAGAGACTCTACAACCGGAAATGCTAGACAGAGTGCATGAGGGACACATGCGGATAACCAAATGCAGAATGAGGGCTCCACAGTCGGTGTGGCGGCTAGTCTGAGTACTCAGATTGCCAAGCTGGCGGCCCAGTGTGAGGTGTGTGCAAAATGTCAACCTTGTCATCCTGAACCAATGATGGCAACGGAGCTGCCAAAATGGCCATGGCAAAAGGTAGGGGCAGATACTGTATGTTCTATTCGAAAAATGACACTTATCTGTTAATGGTAGATTACTTTCAAGATACATTGAAATAGCAAATCAAATCAAATCAAATTGTATTTGCCACATGCGCCGAATACAACAGGTGTAGACATTACAGTGAAACGCTTACTTACAAGCCCTTAACTAACAATGCAGTTAAAGAAAAAAAAAAGTGTTAAGTAAAAAATAGCAAATAATTAAAGAGCAGCAGTAAAATAAAATAACAGTAGGGAGGCTATATACAGGGGGTATCAGTACAGAGTCAATGTGCCGGGGCACCGGTTAGTCGAGGTAATTGAGGTAATATGTACATGTGGGTAGAGTTAAAGTGACTATGTATAAATAATAAACAGAGTAGCAGCAGCGTAAAAGAGGTGGATGGGGTGGGGTGGGGTGGGGGGGCAATGCAAATAGTCTGGGTAGCCATAATTAGATGTTCAGGAGTCTTATGGCTTGGGGGTATAAGCTGTTAAGAAGCCTTTTGGACCTAGACTTGGCGCTCCGGTACCGCTTGCCGTGCGGTAGCAGAGAGAGCAGTCTATGACTAGGGTGGCTGGAGTCTTTGATAATTTCTAGGGCCTTCCTCTGACACCGCCTGGTATAGAGGTCCTGGATGGCAGGAAGCTTGGCCCCAGTGATTTATTGGGCCGTACGCACTACCCTCTGTAGCGCCTTGCGGTCTGAGGCCGAGCAGTTGCCATACCAGGCGGTGATGCAACCAGTCAGGATGCTCTTGATGGTGCAGCTGTAGAACCTTTTGAGGATCTGAGGACCCATGCCAAATCTTTTCAGTCTCCTGAGGGGGAATAGACTTTGTCGTGCCCTCTTCACGACCGTCTTGGTGTGTTTGGACCATGATAGGTTGTTGGTGATGTGGACACCAAGGCACTTGAAGCTCTCAACCTGCTCCACTACAGCCTCGTCGATGAGAATGGGGGCGTGCTCAGTCCTCTTTTTTTTCCTGTAGTCCACAATCATCTCCTTTGTCTTGATCACGTTGAGGGAGAGGTTGTTATCTTGGAACCACACGGCCAGGTCTCTGACCTCCTCCCTATAGGCTGTCTCATCGTTGTCGGTGACAACCCATAACCACATCAGCTGGTGTTATTAATGGATTAAAGTCAATCTTTTCCAGGCAAGTGTTCGCTGAGGTCCTGGTTACAGATAACGATCCCCAGTTCCTTTTCTGCTTTTGCAGCAGAATATGACTTCACATGTGACCAGTAGCCCCTACCATGCACAGAGCAACGGCGAGGCATAGAGATCTGTGAAAACAGTCAAGAATGCTGAAAAAGAACAAGGATCCGTACAGGGCTCTGTTAGCTTACAGAGTCACACCACTGCATCATGGGCCGTCGCATGCCGAGCTCCTGATGGGCAGGAGGATGCGCTCCCTATTGCCTGTCTCGCCGGCTCAGCTTAAACCCCAATGGCCTAACACGAAGGCCTTCGCTGAGAGGGACAAATGGCTGAAACAAACACAAACTAGAGACTTTAATCGGAGACACTGTGCTACTGAGAGGGCAGAGCTGACAGGTCAACTCAAAGACACCAGCAACAGTCCTGAAGAAAGTGGATGCCCCACGCTCCTATTTGGTGGACACAGGCTCAGAGGAGGTACGGAGGAACAAAATACACCTAATATTTTTCCAGATCTACCAGCCACAGGCTGAGGAGGCCACAGACAACGCACAAAAAGAGGGGGAAGGAGAGAGAATGCTCACAGAGCCACAAGCTCGCCCAAAAAGTGATGTGAAGCCACCAGAGTGGCTGAAAGACTATGTTACGTGAATAGAATACATTATTTTGGGGGGACCATACCCAGCAAAAAGAGACTGAACACATAGGAGTTCAGACTGTGTAACTTCATGCTTTCATACTGTTGCAGGATGTGAAGTAGCATGTTAAAGAGAATAATACTTGTTTCCAAATTGCATATCAGCTATGCTTCAGTGGTTATGCATGTTGAATTCTTGTTCATCGGAGAGGGGAAGATGTAGTAGGATGTCCGTTGTGGGTATCCGTACCTATGCATGACATGCACAGACATGCTGAAGCTAAAACCTTGTTGTCATGCCTCCTTATTTTAGATAATACTACAACTGCAGGAAAGGGCTACCTGTAGTTTTACTTCTAACAGCTCTTAACTTCAGCCCACAGTGAATACTCAGGCACAGGTGTGGATGGCAAAGTTAGTGTTGTCATTGTGTTATATTTTTCACACAGTTCTGAGTTTGTGTCCCGGGTGGGATAGACAGGAACAGAGGACCTCCTTCAGTTCTACAGAGCTGGCATGGCAGCTGATAAGATCTAGTTATGGTGAGGTTTCTATTATAACCGTGATCGATAATAGACAGTACTGTGCAGCCGTCTTCATCGAACTGGCCAAGGCTTTCGACTCTGTCAACCACCGCATTCTTATTGGCAGACTAAATAGCCTTGGTTTCTCAAATGACTGCCTCGCCTGGTTCACCAACTACTTCTCAGATAGAGTTCATTGTGTCAAATCGGAGGGCCTGTTGTCTGGACCTATGGCAGTCTCTATGGGGGTGCCACAGGGTTAAATTCTTGGGCCGACTCTTTTCTCCGTGTATATCAATGATGTCGCTCTTGCTGCTGGTGACTCTCAGATCCACCTCTATGCAGACGACACCATTTTGTATACATCTGGCCCTTCATTGGACACTGTGTTAACAAACCTCCAAACGAGCTTCAATGCCATACAACACTCCTTCAGTAGCCTCCAACTGCTCTTAAACACTAGTAAAACTAAATGCATGCTCTTCAATCGAACGCTGCTGGCACCCGCCCACCCGACTAGAATCACTACTCTTGACGGGTCTGACCTAGGGTATGTGGACAACTACAAATACCTAGGTGTCTGGTTAGACTGTAAACTTTCCTTCCAGACTCACATTAAGAATCTCCAATCCAAAGTTAAATCTAGAATCGGCTTCCTATTTCGCAACAAAGCCTCCTTCACTCATGCTGCCAAACATGCCCTCGTAAAACTGACTATCCTACCGATCCTTGACTTCGGCGATGTCATTTACAAAATAGCCTCCAACACTCTACTCAGCAAATTGGATGTAGTCTATCACAGTGCCATCCGTTTTGTCTCCAAAGCCCCATACACTACCCACCACTGTGACCTGTATGCTCTTGTTGGCTGGTCCTCACTACATGTTCGATCGTCAAACCCACTGGCTCCAGGCCATCTATAAATCACTGCTAGGCAAATCCCCGCCTTATCTTAGCTCATTGGTCACCATAGCAACACCCACCCGTAGTCTGCGCTCCAGCAGGTATATCTCACTGGTCATCCCCAAAGCCAACACCTCCTTTGGCCGCCATTCCTTCCAGTTCTCTGCTGCCAATGACTGGAACAAATTGCAAAAATCTCTGAAGCTGGAGACTCTTATCTCCCTCACTAACTTTAAGCATCAGTTGTCAGAACACCTTACCGATCACTGCACCTGTACACTGCCCATCTGAAATTAGCCCACCCAACTACCTCATCCCTATATTGTTATTTATTTTTGCTCATTTGCACCCCAGTATCTCTATTTGCACATAATCTCTTGCACATCTATCATTCCAGTGTTAATACTAATTGTAATTATTTTGCACTATAGCCTATTTATTGCCTTACCTCCATAACTTGCTACATTTGCACACACTGTATATATATTTTCTGTTGCATTTTTTGACTTTATGTTTTTTTACCCCATATGTAACTCTGTGTTGTTGTTTTTATCGCACTGCTTTGCTTTATCTTGGCCAGGTCGCAGTTGTAAATGAGAACTTGTTCTCAACTGGCTTACCTGGTTAAATAAAGGTTAATTTTTATTTATTTATTTTTTATCTCGATTTCTCATAGCTCAGTACCTCAGCCTACAGTAAGTGGCAGTATGGCAAAGTACATAGCATGGCACAGTACATAGCATGGCACAGTACATAGCATGACACAGTACATAGCATGGCACAGTACATAGCATGGCACAGTACATAGCATGGCACAGTACATAGCATGGCACAGTACATAGCATGGCACAGTACATAGCATGGCACAGTACATATCATGGCACAGTACATATCATGGCACAGTACATAGCATGGCACAGTACATAGCATGGCACAGTACATAGCATGGCACAGTACATAGCATGGCACAGTACATAGCATGGCACAGTACATATCATGGCTGGCACTGATGTACCCTTCAGCTGATGCTGTTCCTACCACTCTCCCTGGGGAGTCGACACGACACCAGACCTGTCTATCTCCCGCCCGCCTGCCAACAACGCCACCGTTACTGCTGTAAATAACAAACCTGAAGGAAGAGAGGACCCTGTTACATCAACGGGTGACACGTGCAAGCACGAACACACTCGCACGTACACACACACTCTCACTCACTCCTACTCTGCCAGTGCAAGGTGGCATGTCCTTTTAAACATCTGCTCACTAACCTCAAATCCTCTTTTTTTTTTCTTCTGCAGCCCACCCCTTTCCTTCAACCGTCCTAGGCACTGAGAACAGGAATACATTTGTGTCTGGCGTCTGGTTTTGATGTCTTTTGAGTGAATTTGGGTGGCTTTGGGTGATGGAATGGGTGCCCTGGCTCTTTTGTTGTTTTTGTTGTTGATGTTGTTGTTTTCATCTTGTAGGGTGTCCACCCACTCTGCACACAGTGGGTGAAAACACGCTTTGGTGATGAAATTTCACTTATATTATAAAATACATTTTACCAGTACAAATATGATTATTCATGTTCTGAATCGTTCAGTGTGTTCTTTCTCTAACATATCATTAGCATTTCATAACCTAATACATCCGACAATAACCACCGAGCTCTGTTGACATAGCGGTGCAGGTTTTTCGTAAACAATTTTTGAGGATTTTACATTTTGTGGTCATCGTCTTCAAAGTTGTTTCCGCGTGTCGCAAAAAGTTAAATTAGCATGACACGAGCTGAATAAACAGTAAAAGGCTTTGAAAATAAAAAGCTTCATATATGCTCAGCGTTTTGTTGACATTTCACAGAGATACACTTGTTTTTGTGAGAAATCTTCGAAAAATAATAGGAATTTCAAATTAATGAATTAACTTTTTTTCTCTGGCCTCCATTGATTTAGTCACCCTAATTCTGGCCATCCTACAAGGGTAAAAACTCCAATAACGTGTGAACGGATAATGATAGAGTCATGAGGCTTAGACCATTGGTATTCTTAGATGATTATCTACACAATGAACATTTTGCTTTACCCATTTACATTTTTGTCATTTAGCAGACGCTCTTATCCAGAGCGACTTACAGTTAGTGAGTGCATACATTATTTTTTATACTGGCCCCCCAACTGAGCTACATCCCTGCCGGCCATTCCCTCCCCTACCCTGGGCCAATTGTGCACCCCATGGGTCTCCCGTTCGCGGCCAGCTACAACAGAGCCTGGATTCGAACCAGGATCTCTCGTGGCACAGCTAGCACTGCGATGCAGTGCCTTAGACCACTGCGCCACTCGGCCCATTGGTCAAAATATACGTTTTTAATTGGACATCCTACATCTTGGGGATTTTGGAGGATTTTCTTGCTCTCAAGAAGGTAAAGTGGAATATAAATTGTATACAATGTAGGATCGTAATTTGGGATTTTCATTTACCCCTTCTCTAAAGGTCTGTAGGCTACATCTCAAATGAATAGATAGTTATTTTTCTAAATGCTTATAGGTGATGAGTTCAGATTATATCTATATAGAATCAATTCCTCATGCCAAGCCTAGTTAGATGTTATTACCACTCTCCCTGGGGAGTCGACACGACACCAGACCTATCTATCTCCCGCCCGCCTGCCTTATTGAAAGAAAAGCTGCACCTTTTTTGTCAACATAGAAAACAAGTGGTTTGACAAAACAGTATTTTCAATTAACACGTGAACATTTGCAGGTAAAAGTGCATCAGGTTGATTTTCATCTGAAATATAATTTTATATGTATTCCTCATTTGTCTGTTCCGAAATCAGATGTTTCATATCTACTTGCAACCTACGTACAGAGATCTGGAGAGAGCAGGGTTGTTTGTTGACAAACTCAGTGTAAGCCCCCACTCTACAACAATGAGACATGAGGAATAGGTCACCAGAAATCCCAGCATTAAACAGCGAGCTCAAAGACGACTCCCGTCAATTCTAAGACGCTATCGCAACTTCACATCTCTCTATTTTGCCAACCCATCATTATTTACATTTTAAAATCTGCATTTTTCATATAGATCCCGTCTTATTCTAATTTTAATATCAATGTTATTTCCCATGACACCTTTTGTTTTATTATACATTATGAATTTCTCTGTCTCTCCCCCCTCCTCCCTCCTTCCCTCTCTTTCTCTAATCCCTGTGCCCACATCGCACTTATGAGCTGAAATATTTTATCAGGTGGAAGCCGCAGTCAAACTTATCATTTTAATCTTATTTCAATAAAAAAAAAAATCTCTCTTCTTCTGAGTTTGACAGCAGCTAATGGTTTTTTCGTTATCGTAAAGGAAACTTTGAGGACTGAGACTGCCAAAAAAATGCAAAATAGGCCACATATTTCTCTCCCTTGGTTGACTCATAAAACATGTGATAGGGAAGGAGGACAATACATGCAGAGCATATGCATATATTGAGGTGGTCTTTTTTAAAGGTTATTGATTTTAGTTTTTTTATTTGTTTTTTTAAACCTGAATTTAGCTGCAGACAATATGTGTGGTGTTTATTATTTTATCTTTGAGGTTTCTATGTTGTTTTATAAACATATTTTTATACAGTATGTGGTTGTTTTTTAAAATAAAGTTAATAAAATAATTTTTGTTGTGGTGTACAGTACCTGTTTATTGAAAAGCATCTTATGCTTCGTGTAATAGTGGTCCTCTGTAGCTCAGCTGGTAGAGCACGGCGCTTGTAACGCCAAGGTAGTGGGTTCGATCCCCGGGACCACCCATACACAAAAAAAAAATGTATGCACGCATGACTGTAAATTGCTTTGGATAAAAGCGTCTGCTAAATGGCATATTATAATAGACTACAGTGTATTTTCCTATATGTCATCCAGTGTGTACAGCCTATAGGGTGCTGCTGGTTTGATGTAGTGCTCAGTTATATTCCTACAGACGTGGGGTGATGTACAGTTTTCCTCTGTGATGTCTTTATAAATTGACACATTGAAACATGTCTTGAAACTAAGATAGACTACTGGTATTTTACCTTAAATCTAAGAAAAAAAGATTTACAAAAATTTTGAACACTAAAAATATTATATCATTCTATACACATAAAAGGAATTAAATTAGTGCATCAATTAAGGCCACGTCTATTACAGGAATTAGTTTTACTCTAAATTGGTTAACAAAAACAATCCTACATTGAATTCTTACTCACAATAGCAACAGCTGTTCCTAAAATATATATTTCATTAACTCTTTTGTGATAGGATATTTAAAAAGAAAATACTATCGCTTCGTAGCAGCAAAATACAAGTGCTATTTGCATTGCCACATTGTTGTGATATTGCCGTATTGTAGTACTTGAATATAGAACCATTGAAGCTATGTTGATGATGTGCCCCTGCCTCCCAGCCTATACAGTCATTAGTCTGGTCTGGTCTGTTCACATCATGAATGTAGAATTCATCTGCATGGACCTGAAGATGTGTCCCTGACTGTGTTCCAAATGGCACCCTATTCCCTACACAGTGCACTACTTTTGACCAGAGCTCTATGGTCCCTGTTCAAAAGTAGTGCACTATAGGGAATAGGGTGCTATTTGGGATGCAGTCCTGTCATCCCTGTCCCATCCAGCCCATGCCCCCACTCCATGCCCACCGTGCATTTAATGGCATGTGAATAATTTACATCTCTATGATGGTGTCAATGCACATTACCATTGTCTCCTCTATGAGCCTTGCATTGTCTGCATAGTGACCCGTTTTGACAAATAGCACAATGCCATGACACACACTTTGTGCCGAAGTTAAAGTCTGATCAGTCAAACACATTTCCAGACTGCACACAGACAATATAAAACAGTGTTGGGGACCACATATCTTTATTGTCACTGGCTGTCTGGTGTATTATTTATTTATTTCAGTTATTTTATCTCTGCTATTTTCTTCCCATTTTCTCCCGGCAGAAAACAATGAAATTTTAAAGAAGCTACAGAAAAAGAACTGCATTTTTAATTTCACTCTCTCCGCAGAGTACCTCCGAGTCCCTTAACCCGACATCCGTCTCCTCGCATAACCCAAACGGAGACAGACACATCAGAGAAGTCCCCTCTCTTCCTCTCTCTCTGCCTCTCTCTCTGCCTCTCTCTCTGCCTCTCTCTCTCTCTCTCTGCCTCTCTCTGCCTCTCTCTCTGCCTCTCTCTCTGCCTCCCTCTCTGCCTTCCTCTCTGCCTTCCTCTCTGCCTCTCTCTCTGCCTCTCTCTCTGCCTCTCTCTCTGCCTCTCTCTCTGCCTCCCTCTCTGCCTCTCTCTCTGCCTCTCTCTCTGCCTCTCTCTCTGCCTCTCTCTCTGTCCTCTCTCTCTGCCTCTCTCTCTGCCTCCATCTCTCTGCCTCTCTCTGCCTCTCTCTGCCTCTGCCTCTCTCCCTCTCTCTCTCTGCCTCTCTCTCTGCCTCTCTCTCTCTGCCTCTCTCTGCCTCTCTTCCTGCCCTCTCTCTCTCTCTCTCTCTCTGCCTCTCTCTCTCTGCCTCTCTCTCTCTGCCTCTCTCTCTCTGCTCTCTCTCTCTGCCTCTCTCTCTGCCTCTCTCTCTGCCTCTGTCTCTGTCTCTCTCTCTCTGCCTCTCTCTCTGTCTCTCTCTCTGCTTCTCTCTCTGCTTCTCTCTCTCTGCCTCCATCTCTGCTTCTCTCTCTACCTCCCTCTCTGCTTCTCTCTGCCTCTCTCTCTGCATGTCTCTGCCTCCCTCTCTGCTTCTCTCTCTGCCTCTCTCTCTGTCTCTCTCTCTGCCTCTCTCTCTGCCTCTCTCTCTGCCTCTCTCTCTGCCTCCCTCTCTGCCTCTCTCTCTGCCTCCCTCTCTGCTTCTCTCTCTGCCTCCCTCTCTGCTTCTCTCTGCCTCTCTCTCTGCCTGTCTCTGCCTCCCTCTCTGCTTCTCTCTCTGCCTCTCTCTCTGTCTCTCTCTCTGCCTCTCTCTCTGTCTCTCTCTCTGCCTCCCGCTCTGCCTCTCTCCCTGCCTCTCTCTTTCTCTCTCTCTGCCTCTCTCTCTGCCTCTCTCTCTGCCTCCCTCTCTGTCTTTCTCTCTGCCTCTCTCTCTCTGCCTCTCTCTGCATTCTCTCTCTCTCTGCCTCTCTCTCTCTCTGCCTCTCTCTCTCTCTCTCTCTCTGCCTCTCTCTCTGCCTCTCTCTCTGTCTCTCTCTCTCTGCCTCTCTCTGCCTCTCTCTCTGTCTCTCTCTCTGCCTCTCTCTCTGTCTCTCTCTCTGCCTCTCTCTCTGCCTCTCTCTCTGTCTCTCTCTCTGCCTCTCTCTCTCTCTCTCTCTCTGCCTCTCTCTCTGTCTCTCTCTGCATCTCTCTCTGTCTCTCTGTCTCTCTCCCTCTCTGCTTCTCTCTCAGCTTCTCTCTCTCTGCCTCTCTCTCTGCCTCTCTCTCTGCCTCCATCTCTGCTTCTCTCTCTACCTCCCTCTCTGCTTCTCTCTGCCTCTCTCTCTGCCACCCTCTCTGCTTCTCTCTCTGCATCTCTCTCTCTGTCTCTCTGCCTCTCTCTCTGCCTCCCTCTCTGCCTCTCTCTCTGCCTCTCTCTTCCTCTCTCTGTCTCTCTCTGCATCTCTCTCTGTCTCTCTGTCTGTCTCCCTCTCTGCTTCTCTTTCAGCTTCTCTCTCTCTGCCTCTCTCTCTGCCTCTCTCTCTGCCTCCATCTCTGCTTCTCTCTCTACCTCCCTCTCTGCTTCTCTCTGCCTCTCTCTCTGCCTTCCTCTCTGCTTCTCTCTCTGCCTCTCTCTCTGTCTCTCTGCTTCTCTCTCTGCCTCTCTCTCTGTCTCTCTCTCTGCCTCTCTCTCTGTCTCTCTCTCTGCCTCCCGCTCTGCCTCTCTCTCTGCCTCTCTCTTTTCTCTCTCTGCCTCTCTCTCTGCCTCTCTCTCTGCCTCCCTCTCTGTCTTTCTCTCTGCCTCTCTCTCTCTGCCTCTCTCTGCATTGTCTCTCTCTGCCTCTCTCTCTCTCTGCCTCTCTCTCTCTCTCTCTCTCTCTCTCTCTCTCTGCCTCTCTCTCTCTGCCTCTCTCTCTGTCTCTCTCTCTCTGCCTCTCTCTCTGCCTCTCTCTGCCTCTCTCTCTGCCTCTCTCTCTGTCTCTCTCTCTGCCTCTCTCTCTGCCTCTCTCTCTGTCTCTCTCTCTGCCTCTCTCTCTGTCTCTCTCTCTGACTCTCTCTCTGTCTCTCTCTGCATCTCTCTCTGTCTCTCTGTCTGTCTCCCTCTCTGCTTCTCTCTCAGCTTCTCTCTCTCTGCCTCTCTCTCTGCCTCCATCTCTGCTTCTCTCTCTACCTCCCTCTCTGCTTCTCTCTGCCTCTCTCTCTGCCACCCTATCTGCTTCTCTCTCTGCATCTCTCTCTCTGTCTCTCTGCCTCTCTCTCTGCCTCTCTCTCTGCCTCCCTCTCTGCCTCTCTCTCTGCCTCTCTCTTCCTCTCTCTGTCTCTCTCTCTGTCTCTCTCTGCATCTCTCTTTGTCTCTCTGTCTGTCTCCCTCTCTGCTTTCTCTCTCTCTCTCAGCTTCTCTCTCTCTGCCTCTCTCTCTGCCTCTCTCTCTGCCTCCATCTCTGCTTCTCTCTCTCTCTGTCTCTCTGCCTCTCTCTCTGCCTCTCTCTCTGCCTCCCTCTCTGCCTCTCTCTCTGCCTCTCTCTTCCTCTCTCTGCCTCTCTCTCTGCCTCCCTCTCTGCTTCTCTCTCTGCCTCCCTCTCTGCTTCTCTCTGCCTCTCTCTCTGCCTGTCTCTGCCTCCCTCTCTGCCTCTCTCTCTGCCTCCCTCTCTGCCTCTCTCTCTACCTCTCTCTTCCTCTCTCTCTGCCTCTCTCTCTGCCTCCCTCTATGCTTCTCTATCTCCCCCTCTCTCTGCCTCTCTCTCTGTCTCTCTCTCTGTCTCTCTCTCTGCGTCCCTCTCTGTCTCTCTCTCTGCCCCTCTCTCTGTAACTCTCTCTGTAACTCTCTCTGTAACTCTCTCTGCCTCCCTCTCTGCCTCTCTCTCTGCCTCTCTCTCTGCCTCTCTCTCTCTGCCTCTCTCACTGCCTCTCTCTCTCTGCCTCTCTCTCTGCTTCCCTCTGCCTTTCTCTCTGCCTCTCTCTCTGCCTCTCTCTCTGCCTCTCTCACTCTGCCTCTCTCTCTGCCTCTCTCTCTCTGCCTCTCTCTCTCTCTGTCTCTTCTTCTTCTTTTGAATATGTGTTCTGTGTTTATTATTAGCTGACTGTGCTCATCATCTTGTGAAAATGTATATCTGGCGAACATAAGGGAGAGAAACAGTGGAGAATCAATCTTTTGTGCTTGGGCAGATAAACACAAGACACAATCAGAGGAGAGAACAGAGAGAGTGAGGAGAGGAGAGGAGAGGAGAGGAGAGGAGAGGAGAGGAGAGGAGAGGAGAGGAGAGGAGAGGAGAGGAGAGGAGAGGAGAGGAGAGGAGAGGAGAGGAGAGGAGAGGAGAGGAGAGGGCCAGTGATGGATAGCAGGAGTAAAAGTGTCAGGATGGGTATTATGTAAATTAAGGAGGCATCCGAGCATGGCGTTGATGATTATGGGAAGATGTGAATGATGTTTGTGGTCCCCAGGCACTCAACCAGCCCTGTTATTTCTCTTCCCTCCAACCAGCCCTGGGGTGCATTCCGCCTGACCCCCCGGACACCAGTCCCCTTGGAACACACTCCAAAAAATCGTAAAAGACATCTGTTTCATTTACTAAACAAATGATCTGCCAGGGATTTCACACCTAATAGGCAGTGGGGACAGAGCGGGGTGCAGAGCAGAGGGGTGGCGAGACAGAAACGGTGAGGACAGGGGACGTGAAGGAGAAAGAGGAGATTTGGTTCAGGTGATTTCCTGTTTTTTTTTCTTTGTCCCGCTGGCCTTTTCTCTTCCTTGTCACCTTCCTCCTCCTCTTCCGCATCTTCCTGGGCTGTTCCTGTTCCTAGGCATGGGAGCATGGGAGGTGTTTGGCTGTGGGCTGATGGAGGTAGGGGCCTGACAGAGGGAAGGGATCAGCCTTAACGGCAGGCCCAGTGAGTGCTCTGGGGGCATGTTTAAATCAGACCGGTGTCTGGGAACTATGCACTGTGTCTGAGAGGGAGAGGGTGATGTCGGGTTCAGCAAGGCCATTACCATATGTTCCATTACTGTCAGAAGCAAAGAGATCACTACAATACAATACTACCACAATTACTGCTGCTACTAATACTAGACTAGTACTACTATCTCTTTTAATTCTACTGTCAAGACTATTATACAATAATACTACTGTTGATAATAATGCTACAACTCCTGCCAATAATAATGCAATTAGTACTAGCACCTCCATAAAATCACAATCATAAAATACTACTATGACCGCAGGTTCAGTGTGGCTCAGTTTCTAGAAAATGGCGCTTGCACCACCAGGGTTGTGGGTTTGATTCCCGGGGCCACCCATACGTAAAATGTATGCAGGCATGACTGTAAGTTGTGTCTGCTAAATGGAACATATTATTATTTACTACTATATTGCATTTACTACTACTACTACTACTACTACTACTACTACTACTACTACTACTACATCTTCTATTATTACTACTACTACTACTACTACGACCACAACTACATATACTACAACTACTCCTACTACTACTGTCACGCGTGCTGTAGGTGGGTGTAGTGGTGGAATCAAACGCAGAACACCGAAGGATAGTCCAAACAACTTTAGTAAATCTCCAAACAGGAAAAATGACAACACTGGCCCGAAGGCAAAAATACGCACAAAGGCGAAATAGCAAAAAGCGCACTAACAGGTGCGTAACGCTCCAACGCAGTGGAGGAAAGCTCAACCGAGCGAAAGGGCGAAAATAAGCCCAACACACGACAGACCAAAATCAATAACACACAACACTAGACAAACACAACGAGAAACTTATAGGACACTAATTACGCTAAACGAGAACAGGTGTGACAACAAACAGACAAAAGCAACGAACATGAAACATACAACGGTGGCAGCTAGTATTCGAGACAACGAACGCCCAAGCCTGCCCGAACAAGGGAGAGAGGCAGCCTCGGCCGAAACCGTGACAGTAACCCCCCCTTGACGCGCGGCTCCAGACGTGCGCCGACTCGGCCTCGGGGCGACCCGGAGGACGCGGAGCAGGGTGCGTCGGGTGCCCACGATGGAATTCCGTCAGGAGAGACGGGTCCAAAATGTCTCTCCTCGGCACCCAGCACCGCTCCTCCGGACCGTACCCTCCCACTCCACTAGATACTGGAGACCCCCATCCGACGTCTCGAATCCAAGATGGACCTCACGGAGTGCGCCGTGCCCCCTCGATGTCCAATGGGGCGGAGGAGTCTCCATGATCTCACTTTCTTGGAGTGGGCTAGCTACCACCGGCCTGAGAAGGGACACATGGAACGAGGGGTTAATACTTTTAAATTCAACAGGTAGTTGTAATTTATAACACACCTCGTTCAACCTTCCCAGGACTTTAAATGGCCCTACAAACCGCCGACCCAGTTTCCGACAGGGCAGGCGGAGGGGCAGGGTTTCTGGTAGAGAGCCAGACTCGATCACCAGGTGCGTACACCGGTCCCTCACTGCGGTGGAGATCGGCGCTCGCCTTATGACGTCGGAGGGCCCGCTGCAGGTGGCGTGTGCAGCGTTCCATGTCTCCTCCGAGCGCCACGCCCACTCATCCACCGCAGGAGCCTCGATCTGGCTCTGCTGCCAAGGTGCCAGAACCGGCTGGTACCCTAACACACATTGGAAAGGGGTTAGGTTAGTGGAGGAATGGCGTAGGGAATTCTGGGCCATTTCGGCCCAGGGAACGACCTTGCCCACTCCTCCGGCCGGTCCTGGCAGTATGTTCTAAGAAACCTACCCACATCCTGGTTCACACGTTCCACCTGCCCATTACTCTCCGGGTGGTAACCCGAGGTGAGGCTCACCGAGACCCCCAACCGCTCCATAAAAGCTCTCCAGACTCTGGAGGTAAATTGGGGACCTCGATCAGACACAATATCCTCGGGTACCCCGTAGTGCCGGAACACATGGGTGAATAGGGCTTCGGCAGTTTGCAGGGGCGGTGGGAAGGCCCGGCATGGGGAGCAAACGACAGGCCTTAGAAAACCGGTCCACAACGACCAGTATAGTGGTATTCCCCTGTGAAGGAGGAAGGTCAGTAAGGAAATCCACCGAGAGGTGGGACCATGGTCGTTGTGGAACAGGCAGGGGTAGTAACTTACCCCTAGGCAGATGTCTAGGCGCCTTACACTGGGCGCACACCGAGCAGGAGGAAACATAAACCCTCACATCCCTTGCCAACGTGGGCCACCAGTACTTGGCACTAAGACAGTGCACTGTCCGGCCGATACCCGGGTGTCCAGAGGAGGGTGACGTGTGAGCCCAATAGATCAATCGATCCCCGAACCTCAAGCGGAACATACTTCCCGACCCTCCGGGCATTGTGGTGGACTAGGGTCGGTGCGTAGCGCCCGCTCGAGCTCAGCATCGACCTCCCACACTACCGGTGCCCCCAGACACGACTCCGGCAGTATGGGAGTGGGCTCCACGGACCTCTCCTCCGTGTCATACCGCCGAGACAGCGCATCTGCCTTACCGTTCTGTGACCCAGGGATGTACGTGATCTTAAATGTAAACCGGGTCAAGAACATATTCCATCTAGCCTGCCGAGGGTTTAGCCTCCTCGCTGCCCGGATGTACTCCAGGTTACGGTGGTCCGTCAAAATGAGGAAAGGGTGTTGAGCCCCCTCAAGCCAGTGCCTCCACACCTTTAGGGCCTGTACCACGGCTAACAGCTCCCTGTCCCCTACGTCATAGTTTCGCTCCGCCGGACTGAGCTTCTTGGAATAGAAGGCACAGGGGCAGAGTTTAGGTGGCGCGCCTGACCGTTGTGAAAGCACGGCTCCAATACCGGCCTCAGACGCGTCCACCTCTACCTGAAATGGTAAAGAGGGATCCGGATGCGCCAGCACTGGAGCCGAGGTAAACAGGTCCTTCAGCCTCCCAAATGCCCTGTCTGCCTCGGCAGACCACTGCAGACGCACCGGGCCCCCCTTCAAGAGAGACGTGATGGGAGCTGCCACCTGTCCAAAACCCCGGATAAACCTCCGGTAGTAATTCGCAAACCCCAAAAACTGCTGCACCTCCTTCACAGTGGTTGGTGTTTGCCAATTACGACACGGCTGACACCCGGTCTACCTCCATCTTCACCCCTGACGCAGACAACTGATACCCCAAAAGGAGACCGACTCCTGGAAAAACAGACACTTCTCTGCCTTAACATACAGGTCGTGCTCCACCAGCCTCCGCAACACTCTGCGCACCAGGGCCACATGCTCGACACGGGTAGGCGAGTACACGAGAATGTCATCTATGTACACCACGACCCCCTGCCCCTGCATGTCCCTGAAGATCTCATCCACGAATGATTGGAAAACTGACGGAGCGTTCATCAACCCGTATGGCATGACAAGATACTCGTAATGGCCTGAGGTGGTACTAAAGGCTGTCTTCCATTCATCGCCCTCCCTGATGCGTACCAAGTTGTACGCGCTCCTGAGATCTAATTTAGTGAAGAAACGCGCCCCATGCAAGGACTCAGTCATGGTCGCAATCAGCGGGAGTGGATAACTGTACTTCACCGTGATCTGATTGAGACCACGGTAATCGATGCACGGGCGTAAACCACCATCCTTCTTCTTCACAAAAAGAAACTCGAGGGACGCAGGGGAAGTGGAAGGCCGTATGTATCCTTGTCTCAGAGATTCGTCTATGTAAGTCTCCATAGCTTTCTTCTCCTCCTGAGACAGAGGATACACATGGCTCCGTGGGAGCGCAGCTCCTGCCTGGAGGTCTATCGCACAATCTCCCTGCCTATGGGGCGGCAACTGCGTCGCCCTCGACTTACTAAACGCAATAGCCAAATCCCCATACTCAGGGGGAACGTGCAATGCGGGCACCTGGTTTGGACTCTCCACCGAGGTAGCCCCCTACGGAACGCCTAAACATCTACCCACACACTGGGCAGACCACTCCATCAGAGCCCTCTCCTGCCACGAAATAGATGGGTTATGGGTACTCAACCAGGGCATGCCCAGCACCACCGGATACGCAGGAGAGTCAATCAGAAATAGCTGAATCATCTCCTGATGACCCCCCTGCGCACACATCCTAAGTGGCGCAGTGACCTCCCTGATCAAGCCCGCACCCAACGGACGGCTATCTAGGGCATGAACGGGGAAAGGGACATCAACAGGAAGAAGGGGAATCCCTAAAGCTAAACAAAACTTCTTATCAATAAAATTCCCAGCCGCGCCTGAATCTACCAGCGCCTTATGCTGGAAATGAGGTGCTACCTGTGGAAAACTCACAGGCATACAGAAATGTGCAACAGAGAGCTCTGGGTGAGTGGGGTGCCTACTCACCTGGAAGGAATCCCCAGTGCGGGACCTGTCGTCCTCTCCCCTAGGAGGCCATCCCCAGCACCTAGCCGCGGTGTGTCCTCCCCGACCACAGTTGGTGCAGGGGATGGACCCCTAGTAAGCCGACCCCTTTCTCTCTAGCGCCAGCACCCCCGAGCTCCATGGGACACGGCTCGGAGGCGCTGGAGGGTGAAATGGACGGACCCCCCTCGGGACGTCCGCGGGTAGCTAGTAGGTTATCCAGCCTGATGGACATGTCGACCAACTGGTCGAACGAGAGGCTGGTGTCCCTACAAGCCAGCTCCCGACGGACGTCCTCTCGTAGACTACATCTGTAGTGATCGACGAGAGCCCGATCATTCCACCCTGCATCTGCCGCTAGAGTACGGAATTCGAGGGCGAACTCTTGGGCACTCCTCCTCCCCTGCCGGAGGAAGACCAGACGCTCCCCCGCCGCTTTCCCCTCCGGGGTGGTCAAACACCGCCCTGAAGCGGCGGGAGAACTCGTCGTACGTGATGGTGTCCGCGTCGATCCTCCTCCACTCCCGCGTTGGCCCATTCCAATGCCTTCCCGGAAAGGCAGGAGATCAGGGCGGACACGCTCTCATGTCCCGAGGGCGCCGGGTGCACGGTGGCCAGGTACAGCTCCACCTGGAGAAGGAATCCCTGACACCCGGCCGCGGTTCCATCGTAGGCCCTCGGGAGCGAGAGTCGGACTCCTCGGGGTTCCGGTGCGGGAATGGGCGGACTGGCCAATGGTGCTGGCAGGGAGGGTGGCGGTGGAGGCGTTCCCCAGCCTTGGATGGTGGTGATCACCTCCTGCAGTGCGGTCCCCATCTGCAGGATCTGGTCCCGTTGTTCCCGGACCTGGTCCTCCAGCGTCGTCTGGGCTGCTGCGGCTCCTGCTGATTCCATTATTGGTGTGTTATTCTGTCACGCGTGCTGTAGGTGGGTGTAGTGGTGGAATCAAACGCAGAACACCGAAGGATAGTCCAAACAACTTTAGTAAATCTCCAAACAGGAAAAATGACAACACTGGCCCGAAGGCAAAAATACGCACAAAGGCGAAATAGCAAAAAGCGCACTAACAGGTGCGTAACGCTCCAACGCAGTGGAGGAAAGCTCAACCGAGCGAAAGGGCGAAAATAAGCCCAACACACGACAGACCAAAATCAATAACACACAACACTAGACAAACACAACGAGAAACTTATAGGACACTAATTACGCTAAACGAGAACAGGTGTGACAACAAACAGACAAAAGCAAACGAACATGAAACAGACAACGGTGGCAGCTAGTATTCCGGAGACAACGAACGCCGAAGCCTGCCCGAACAAGGGAGAGAGGCAGCCTCGGCCGAAACCGTGACAACTACTACTACTACTACTACTACTACTACTACTACTACTACTACTACTACTACTACCACTACTACTATACTGAATCTACTACTACTGCTACTTCTATTATTACTACTACTACCACCACCACAACTACATATACTACAACTACTACTACTACTACTATACTGTATCTACTACTACTACTACTACTACTACTACTACTACTATGCATCTACTACTACTACTACTACTACTACTACTACTCTGCATCTACTACTACTGCTACTTATATTATTACTACGACTACTACTACTACTACTACTACTACTACTACTACTACTACTACTAGGGCGGCAGGTAGCTTAGTGGGTAAGAGCGTTGTGCCAGTAACCGAAAGGTCGATGTGCCCTTGAGCAAGGCACTTAACCCTAATTGCTCCTGTAAGTCGCTCTGGATAAGAGCGTCTGCTAAATGACTAAAATGTAAAAATGTAAATGTAAATACTACTACTACTATTACTACTACTACTACTGCTACTACTACTACTACTACATCTACTACTTGATGGACTCCATGATGCCATGTATCCTAACGAGGATCCCAGGGCCTTTGGAAAGAAAACAGCCCCACAACATCACAGACCCAC